>NC_066565.1:8183534-8263964 GCF_024679095.1 Eriocheir sinensis
AGTCCTCGGCTTCCAGGTCACCCACTAGGTCTTCCCAGTCTATATTCCTATAAATAAAGTCCCCCATTACCGAGACATTTCTACTCCTACTCGCCCTGCCAATCTCCTGTAGAAATATACTCGTGTCCTGCCTGTTAAGGCTGGGTGGCCTGTACATAACTCCTAGAGTTAGTTTTTCTTTCCCTTTGTAAACGTCCACCCAAACTGATTCTGAATCCATGTTAGTTTTGACTGAATTGTCAACTAAACATTTAAGTGAGTCTTTAACATATAGCGCAACTCCGCCTCCCTTTCTGCCCCTTCTGTCTTTGTGAAATATCTGATAACCCGTTATTTCAAATTCTGATCTAAAATTTCTATTGGCAGTGTCTATCCATGTCTCAGTGATCACTATTATGTCAAAATTTTCTGAACAAGCTTCACCCCTTAGTAAGTCTATCTTGTTTCTGAGGCTCCTGCTGTTAGTATAGAAGATTCTTAGCCCGCCCTCTGTTACTCCCCTATAATTACTTCTAAGCTGCCTGGTTATATTATGAGCTAGATGTCCTCTTCCATTACTCCTCCCATTGCTCCCATTACTCCTTCCCCCCTCGCCTATACTAAAAAATCCCTCAGGGTACCAAGTGCTCGCTCAAGGGAGTCTGAGAGAGCCTCAACACCCTTGAACGTCAAATGTATCCTGTCACGGGCGTAGAGGGCGTCGTTGCCAAAAAAGAGGTTCCAATTGTCGACGAACAGCCACCCATTGCGCTCGCAGTGCTCAGCAAGTCTTCTGTTCACTGCTATTGCCCTGGACAGCCATCCATCACCAACGCCCCTCCTTGGCAGGACACCACACACTACTGGCGACCCACCAGCGTCATGTATCCTGCCTAACAATTCTCTAAAACTCCTGAGAAGGTCCTCGCTTGGCACACGAGAAACCGTTTCCGCTACAGCTGAGAAAGACAATGGGGTTCGATCCCTCGCTTGCCATACACGCCTCAGTCCTGTCTGATATATGGCCCACCCCTGCCCCTGTGAAACACACCCTCGTCCTGTTCTTATCCTTGGAGCAAAAATACATGTCAACATAACGAACCTGACTATCACCAACAACAAGAACCCGACGGTCACAGAAACTCACAGAAGAATTCCGGAAGAGGCTAACAAAGCCTGTGTCTCCGGTCTCTGTGTCTCCGTTCGGGTGGTCTCCGTGGTCGAGTTGTCTGGACCCGTGCCCAATATCAATGGCTACCATGTGCTCAAGTTTTTGTCTCTGTGATCTCCATGCTTTATTCAACCTATTTTCAAAGGTTTTAACTGATGGTGCACTCACTACTGCTTCAGGGAGGCCGTTCCAGATATCCACCACTCTATTACAGAATGAATATTTTCTTATATCTAACCTGGCACGTTGTTTATATATCTTCTTACTATGTCCCCGTGTAGCTTGATAATTTTGATCCATGAAGAGGCCGCTGCATATGTCACTGTCGTACACTCCATTCATGATCTTGAACAATTCTATCATATCACCTCTTGATCGTCTGTATGACAGGGTTGGGAGGCCTAATTTCTGTAGTGGTTCTGGATATGACAAGTTCTTCAAGGTTGGTACCAATTTGGTGGCTCTTCTTTGAACTGCCTCCACTGCCTCAATGTCCATCTTCTTGCTCGGGGACCAGGCTTGGTTTGCATACTCTAGGTGTGGTCGAACTAAGGCAATAAACAATAACTTGAGTTCTGACTCATCCAGTGTCACAAATGTACGTCGGATCAGTCCGACCAATCCGTTAGCCTTATTGATTTTCCTTGCACGGTGTTCTTTAAACTTCAGCTCGCAATCAGTCCAAACTCCCAGGTCCTTTTCCACTGTGATGTCCCTTAGCTCCTCCCTCATGTTGCATGTGACCTTTTCTTCATTTGATGTTCCTAGCCTCATAGCACTGCACTTTTCAGGGTGGAACTCCAACAACCACTTCCCTGACCAATGTTGCATCCTGTAGAGATCTTCCTGCAGTCTAACACAGTCCTCTCTCTTACCAGTTTGTCTGAAGACCTTTGTATCGGCAGCGTACAAAAATAATTCACTGTTGAGTACTACATCTGGTAGATCATTTATGTACATAATGAACAACAGTGGTCCAAGCACTCAGCCTTGGGGCACTCCACTAGTAACCATTTGCCAGTCTGATTCTTCTCCATTTACTATAACTCTGTGTTTTCTCTCTGTCAAGAATGCTGCTATCCAGTTTAAAATGTTGCCCCTGATGCTATAACTTTTTATTTTCTCAATTAATCTCCAATGTGGAACTTTATTAAATGCTTTAGCAAAATGGCAATATGCAACATCCACAGCGCTACCTTCATCCAGATACTGCGTCCATTTGTCTAGCACGGTAATAAGCTGCAGCACCGTTGATCTGCCCGTCATGAATCCGTATTGTTTTCTGCTGAGTAGTTGATAATTCTTCAAACGCTCAAATTTTTTTCTCTTATCATGGTTTCGATTATTTTTCATATGACACAGGTCAAACTCACAGGTCTGTAATTACCTGGTCCATTTCTGTCGCCCTTCTTATAGATTGGTGTGATGTTCGCGATTTTCCAGTCTTCAGGTAACTCATTGCTCTGCAGCGACAACATGAATATCTTCCTGAGTGGCGGGGAAATTATTCCCTTCACCTCTTTTATCACCCGTGGGTGCAACCCCTCTGGGCCTGGAGAATTATGACGTTGCATTTTATCGATCACTCTTTCTATAGCATCACATGTAAATTCTATGATTGGTAAGGGAGGAACAGTCTTAATATCAACGTTGGGTGTCATCCCATCAGGTTCCTCGGTAAAAACAGTACTATAGAAGTTCGCCAGCACCCTCACTTTTTTGTTCGTCGCTTTGTGTTTTGGCTGTTTTTTCAGTATTCGTATAAAGGTCACATTCCCCCACTGATGACTTAGTCTTTGACTGTACGTACTTCCAGAATATCTTAGGGTTTGTTTGGACATTCTGAGCAATGGTCTTCTCGGTGTCCTTAATAGCATTTATAGTCTCCTTTGTAACTTGATTACTTAATCTCCGGTAATCCTCTTGCATTTGTATATATTCACTTGACCCATGTATGCCACCATCCTGCATTCTTCTCAATCTATTCCAATATCGTTTTTTCTTCTTGATCTTTGGCCACAGTCTTCTGTATATTTCCAAGCCTTTATTTGTCCTCTTCCTGAGTGTATCTTTACCTCTGAATTCCCTTTGAGGAATACACACTTTGACAGCCTCTAGTAACTTCGGCTTAAATCTCCTCCACATTTCATGTATGTCGTGAGTATCAAGGTATACGTCCCAATCAATTGATAACAGTCCTTTTAATTGATCAAAATCCGCTTTTTCATAAAGATAAATTTTACTTTTGCACTTCCTGTCCTGTGATTCTATATCACATTTACAACTAACACATCCGTGGTCACTCTTCCCAAGTGGGCTTGTTATCTCTAAGTCCCTCAACGTTGTGTCATCATCAGTGAATACCAGAGCTAATATGTTCCCAGCACAGGTCCCTCTGAATCTGGTGATCTCCTGTATGTGCTGAGTGTAAAAACAATCCCGGACCTTTTCTAGGAGACTCAGGCTAAGGCTGTCCTCCCCAGATTTGCATGTTAAGTGTCCCCATTCTGTATTAGGCAAGTTGAAATCTCCAACAATAATTTTGTGCCTTGCACTGTATTCGCTGGTTTCTTGTAGTAACTTCAGTATTTTCTCGTTATTTTCATTATCACTGCTTGGGCTCCTATAAATAGACGTGAACAATAGTTCCTCATTTTTACATTTGATCTTAACTGCTATATACTTGCAAGCTTCCTCTTTCATCTGGATAATGTCATAGGCTATATCCTTATTTATATATACTAACAGTCCTCTTCCCTTATCCTCAAGTGCTAGATTTTTTCCAATGCTCTCATACCCTTCAAAGTTATTATACTCCGCAATGTCTCTATCAAAACGATGATTTTTGGGTTTGACTTCCTGTAACGCTATCACATGAGGGGGTGTCTGTAACTCTTCAACTTTTGCTCCCAGCTCCACTATCTTATCATTAGTTAATACATCGACATTACAAAGTAACACATGAAACTCTTTTTTACTTGACCCAGATGTACATATTTTATTTTGGATTATGCTTGTGGTTACTCTATCTCCTTCCTCCACCTTTTTACCTTCAGTATATGCCGGTTCCAGGGACTTCCTCTTCATCATCGTTCATCATTTCATTGACGCCTGCTCCTAGGAGCTCCCACCAAGGGATGGCCACGGCAGAAGAGCTTCCAACTTTCTCTATCCAGACACTCCTTCCTTGCCTGCTCAAAGTTTCTCAAAGATCTTTCCCCCCTCTCCCTAATGTACTCTTGCACCCTATCCCTCCATTTCACTGGAGGTCGTCCTCTAGCATTCCCTCCCTCTATCTCACTCACATACACCTTTCTGGTCATCTTACTCTCCTCCATTCACTCCATGTGGCCAAACCACTTTAAGGTCTGTCGCTTCACTTCTTCCACCACTCCACACTTCTTCCCTTCACCCCTGTGACACATTCCAAAATGCTCGTACACACTTTCATTACTCATTCCATCCATTCTACTCACACCACAAGCACTCCTCAAATAACTCATTTCCACTGCCTGCACTCTAGACCTCTGACTTTCATTCCAGGCCCATGTTTCACTTGCATATGTGAGGGTTGGTACTATTATTGTATTTCTCAAATCCCCCTTTACTTCCATGCTCACACTTCTGCCATTCATGATTCATCCCAAAGACCCTACCACCCTTCTTCCTTGCAATGCCCTTTCTCTTATCTCTCCCTCCATACCACCATGCTTACGCATAACTGATCCAAGGTACGTAAACTCATTGACCTCCTCCATTTCTTCACCATTCAGAATTATTTTGCATTCTTTTTCACATTCAATTCCCACTCTATATGGGCATACAAAATCTACAACCTCACTTCTACTTCGCTCACAAACCGTCACTTTACTTCTGTTGACATTTACTTTCAGCTTTCTCCTATTACAGACACTATCAAAAACACTGACCAAAACTACATAGTAGTTTCCCGAATCTTTCTCCTCGACGTTTTTCTTTCCGGCATTTGCTCTGAGTTCCTTCTCTCTTTTCCTTTCCTCAATGGTCATATCATGAGACACACCAACCTTCCTAAATATTTCACCTTTGGCATCTCATAATCCTTTCTTTCAAGGATCCTCTCAGAGTCACCACTATGAGCCTTGGTAGGCTACTCTGTTCTGTTTCTCCCTTGTATCTTCCAATTCGTCTTATCTCCTCAATATCACTGTCCAAATATGTCAAGCCCATCTCACTGCATAATTCTATGAAAATTAGCTTGTCATGCTCAAATTTTTCAGACCTAATTGCCAAGTTCATGCCCTCTTTCACCTTCTCTGGGATACCATACAAGACAATGTTGTTTTTCCTGTCTAATCTATTTTGTACTTGATTGGTAGTTTTATCCAACAGTTCTTTACCATTATGAGCATTGAGGAGCCCAAAAGCAGTAGCTCCTTCAGTACTAGACCCACTGCAAACCTTTGATGCCTCTGTCTTCAAGACATCCCTGTAGGATTTTGCCAAATCTTCCTTCACCTCTGCACTCACTTTGTTCCAGGGGCGGATGCAGGGGGGGGGGTGGGGGGGGGGATAGTCGGTACATAACTGACTCACTTATAATGTGCTGCAACTACAGTAGAGCCCCACTTAGCGCGAGATCAATTAGCGCGAACCGCAATTAGCGCGAGCCACCATCTATCAAGAAAAAAATTAATTAGCGCGAAAGCCTCAGTTAGCGCGAACAGCTACCACGACTGAATTTTGAAAATTGCGCCAAGCCGCCATGATGCGCGGTGGCCTGGGTGGCCTGCCTCACACCACAACACAGCCCCCCGCCACCACTTCCCACACGGTCCCAGTCTCTCATGCTCCCTAACGTCGTCCTACCCCCCCTGGCCCCCCTCGGCGGCTGCCCGCTTCACCTGCCGCCTCCTGCTGGGGGCGGTGCACAGATCGCCGCCCGTGTGGCGCCGCAGCAGCTACTGTCACACTCCGTGTCCCGACCACGCCGCCGCCTCTGCCGCCATCCTCGGGGCGTCGCCGCATCGGCCCCGCGGGGCGTTACTATTACCTGCCATGGCGGGGCAGATGAGGCAAGGCGTCACTATTGACTGAGTGGCCACCGTCACCGTAACACGCTCGATAATAACGAGTTTGATGTCGGCCTGGCCGGGCACGACGCCCACACACCCCCACACCCTGCCCGCCGAACCTTTGCTGGGGCCGAACTCTTGTCACACCCACTTGCTGCCGCCGCCAACACCTTGGGCCGCAAGAGTCACCATCACGGCTCGATAACTGATGACTGATTATTTTGAGTAATTATCAAACCCAAAAGTCAGACACACGTCTGCACCAAATAACTTTTTTCATATTGGTTACTTTATTCAATTAGCGCGAATTCAGTTAGCGCGACCGCGTTCATCCACCTAATTCTCGCGCTAAATGGGGCTCTACTGTATAATACAGAATGTGTCGTCGGCTGTAGGCATATGCAGACACGGATATGGGGGTGGGGAGCCAGATGACCCGGGCCCCCCCAAAAAAATATTAGGATAACTAAAATATTTGAAATACCCATGAATTGAGAAAACATAAAATATATTTAAGATACCCTTTAAAAGCTAGAGAGCTGGGGAGCGAAGCCGGCCGCCGCTAGATAGCTCTGGACGCTGTCCTCCAAACTTTAAAAAATTCCTCCTCTATGGTTCCTTGGGCTTTACTATGCGGAGGTGGACGGGATGCTCAGGCAAGATTTAAATTTTTTCGGTGTCTGATGTAATTTTTCACTCCTGCAGGGCCAGGGCACCGCGCTCTTATGGCCCCGCACTCATCTAACAATCTACATACTCGTACAGGGCCGTAGTACGCCGTTCCTAGGGGGGGGAGGGGCTGGGGGTGTTGGATGACCCCCCCCCCCCCCATCTGCTAAAATGTCCACTTTCTGAAAGTCAAAACGAAAACTGGTACCTTTCTGTTGCATTTCTGGAGAACTCAGGATTTTCTTTATTTATTTTCAGTATTTAAGTTCCGGAATCATATATTGAATATTATAGAGCAAGATTTAAAGGCCTAGGAAAAAATCTTTGTGACCTCATTCCTCACATGCAAGCAGAAAGTGAATTTTAGTGCAGGCCACTATCATCATTCAGCACTTGGAAGAGGAAATAAGGGAAGACTTCCTTGCCTTTGTCGCGCCCATGACCTCACCGGTAAAGGTTTAGCCTGGCTCCTTTTGCGCACCGTTGAAGACCTCGGATTGAACATGGCCAAGTGCAGGGGACTTGGTTTCGATGGAGCAAGTGCCATGGTGGGAACATTCAAAGGGTGTGCCGCAGTACTCATGAAGAAGTACACCCTGGCCAAGCCAATCCACTGCTTTAGCCACCGACAGAATCTTGTACTGACGAAGGCGTGTGACGTCCAGGAAGTGAAGATCGCTCTTCAAACACTGACCCAGGTGTACAACTTCGTTCATTCTTCAAATATGCGCTCTCTCCGCTTCACAGAGGTTGTCAAGCTTACCTCGGCCAAGTGCGAAACGCTTGTTCCCCTGTGCCCCACCAGGTGGATTGAGAGGCATGACAGAATGATGGTTTTCGTTGAATTTCTGCCTGTCATCGCTGTTTTTCTCGAGGAGGAACTTGACGCCACCGCTGGGCTCCTTCTCATCGCCATACGTGTTTCCTGCTTTCTCGTTGGACTGGTTGTAGTGGAGTGTATATTGGCACATACTCTCGAGCCGAGCCAAACTTCAGAGGAAAGATGGCCACCTGGTGTCAGCCGATGCCGTGGCATCGAGACCATTTTTGCCAAGTTCAGAGCAGATGCGGAGAATCATTTTCACGACGTGTTCACGAAAGCGGAAGAGCTTTTGGTCGAGGTGGGGTCATCGCATGACACCATCCCTGTGCCACGACTCTGTGGACGACAGACCCAGCGATCAAATGTTCCGTGCGAGAATGCTGAGGAGTACTACCGCCGGGCGGTGTACATTCCATTCATGGACCACATCTTGGCTGAGTTGAAGAGTCGGTTCGGTGACGACACAGTGCCTGTCGCACTTCAGCTCAAGCAACTCCCCAAAGGCCCAGAAACGGATGTTGCATGCGGTTGTGCTTCAAGTGGCGAAGCTCTACGAACTCGACATTGAATCCCTGACACTCGTGAAGGTAGAAGCGGAGCGCTGGGCATTATCTGTTCCGGTCTTCCAAACGATCAAAGAAGCCCAGGCACACGCCAGCACCAGCATCTGAGGAGTACCGTCGGCCAAGAGCGCCTGAACGGGCTTGCCCTCCTCTGTGTCCACCATGATATCCCCATTTCAGTCGAGAGAATGATAAGCAAATTCGGCGAAAAAAACCGCCGACTACTCTTTGCTTGGTGAGGCACTTGTTGAATACTTGGGAATTTGTAAATATATTTCTTTAGATCAGCCAATCTTTGCAAATGTGTTACCTCAATCCCATGTAAAAGAAGCCCTATAAGAATTCCTTTTTATCTTCAGCTGCGTCTAATTTCACATATTAGCTCTTTTTTGTAAAGGTCAGGTTTGTAATTTATATATGACCTGTATTATGATCACCCTTGCTGCTTACATATCAAAATAAACATTTAGTTTTCTTCGAGTGATCGTATGGTGATGATTTCTACCTGTTCAGATCTGCCTTTTTACGGGTCGGATGTGCAATTTGAATTGTTTCTTGTTATTGCTTGCCAGCTTAATATTGATTGCACTTCATATATAGATACAAGAAAAATTCATTTGTCACATATACGTTGATTGCTCGGGGGCTGCGGATTTTAAGCAAAGAACCGCCATCACTATCCATTGGTCTTCACTGTTTGAGGCTGTCGCTAACTTATGAAATTTTACCAGCGGGCTCCCCAAAATTGATTTTCTGGATCCGCCCTGCTTTGTTCCTCGTGTCGACTGTTATATCAACTGTTTTGCTTTCCACTGCTTCATTAATCACACTCTTGACTTCCTCCCCAACTTTCTGCTTGACTTCATCAATCCTAGATTTGAACTCACTGTTCACTTGAGACCTGATATCATCTCTAATTTCCTCCTTCAGATTCTTGACATCACTCTTGATCTCCTCTAAGGCCTCAGTGGTTTTAGTTTCCAGGGCATCCATACGTCTTTCTACTTTATCCTGTCTCTTGGATGTGTTGGTTACTTGTTTGAACAATTTCCCCGCAACAAAATCGCATTTGGTACAATACCAGTGAATCTTACTTACTTGATTGCTGCTCAGGAAATTATACACTGCCTCAGTGACCTCCTCACACTTTATGTGGTGCCACATTTCACATAGTTCACAGCCTAGAGCCTTGTCTTCCTCACCAACCTTAACCTTACAGACTGGGCATGTGTCTGTTTGTTTATCTGCGTCGCTATCGTCTGCCCCTGTCAGCTGATCATCCCCGCCCCCAGCCGCAAGGCTTGTTTTGCCAGATCCAACAGTATCCTTGGTTTTTGTGCCCGCCTTCTTACTAGACGGATTATTCTTCGAACGATTCATTCATCTGGCAATATTACTATTGGAGAATTCCTTCACTTTTACAGAGCTCTCACGGGCATGTCTACCCTCGACCACGACCACGGACCCTAGGCTGCCGGTGTGTGGAGGAAAAGAGAACAAGGAAAGAACGAGGACAACAACAACACACTCAGCTTCCGCAAAGGTTGGGGCCGCCTCACCTGCAGGGCTGGACAGCAGCATGAGTGGCCAGGACAAGCAGGAGCAGACTGCTGCAGGGGGCAGGAGGGTCAGTGGTCACCAGATGAAGCAACTGGCTGCTGGCAACTCCAGCAACAAAGGAGAGAGGAAGTTTGTGTGTCTGGAGTGTGGAAAAGAATTAATCACAAGGGGAGGCCTCAGATATCACACCCTTACACACACTGGTGTGAAGAAGTATGAATGTAAGGAATGTGGGAAACAATTCATCCAGAAGAGTACCCTTGATACACACACCCTTTCACACACTGGTGTGAAGAACTATGAATGTAAGGAATGTGGGAAACTATTCATCCAGAAGAGTCAACTTGATACACACACCCTTACACACACTGGTGTGAAGAACTATGAATGTAAGGAATGTGGGAAAAAATTCAACCGGAAGGGTAGCCTTGATACACACACCCTTACACACACTGGTGTGAAGAACTATGAATGTAAGGAATGTGGGAAAAAATTCAACCGGAAGGGTAGCCTTGATACACACACCCTTACACACACTGGTGTGAAGAACTATGAATGTAAGGAATGTGGGAAACTATTCACCCTGAAGAGTCACCTTGATACACACACCCTTACACACACTGGTGTGAAGAACTATGAATGTAAGGAATGTGGGAAAAAATTCATCCGGAAGAGTGACCTTGATAGACACACCCTTACACACACTGGTGTGAAGAACTATGAATGTAAGGAATGTGGGAAAAAATTCATCCAGAAGAGTACCCTTGATAGACACACCCTTACACACACTGGTGTGAAGAACTATGAATGTAAGGAATGTGGGAAAAAATTCACCCTGAAGGGTCACCTTGATACACACACCCTTACACACACTGGTGTGAAGAACAATGAATGTAAGGAATGTGGGAAAAAATTCACCCTGAAGGGTCACCTTGATACACACACCCTTACACACACTGGTGTGAAGAACTATGAATGTAAGGAATGTGGGAAAAAATTCATCCAGAAGAGTACCCTTGATAGACACACCCTTACACACACTGGTGTGAAGAACTATGAATGTAAGGAATGTGGGAAAAAATTCATCCGGAAGAGTCACCTTGATACACACACCCTTACACACACTGGTGTAAAAAGTCATGAGTGTGAAGAGTGCGGGAAGAGGTTCAGTGTGAAGCAGGCACTCAATCGACATGTCTTCAGGCACTATGGCCTTAGAGAGTTCAAGTGTGATGTTTGTGGAAAGCTCTTTAAGACAAAGAGAGACATTGCCAAGCACATGAAGATCCACTTCTGAAGTGTGTCTGCCTACAGTAGTTATAGTGACCAAGGTAGGGAAGGGGATGGGAGGGAGAGGAAGGGGAGGAAGAGGAAGGGAAGGCTGCAGTAGGGAAGGGAAGGCTAGCCCAAGAACGGGAAGGGAAGGAAAGGGAAGGCAGAGCAAGGGAAGGAAAAGGGAGAGTAATGTGGTGTGGCTGGGTGTGGTGTGGTGTGGCTGGGTATGGTGTATGGTGTGTGGTGTGACTGGGTGTGGTTTGTGGTGTGGTGTGTGGTGCGGCTGGGTATGGTATGGTGTGTGGTGGGGCTGGGTGTGGTATGGTGTGGTGTGGTGTGTGGTGAGGCTGGGTGTGGTGTGTGGTGTGGCTGGGTGTGGTGTGGTGTGGTGGGGCTGGGTATGGTGTGGTGTGGTGTGGTGTGTGGTGCGGCTGGGTGTGGTGTGGTGTGGTGGGGCTGGGTATGGTGTGGTGTGTGGTGCGGCTGGGTATGGTGTGGTGTGGTGTGTGGTGTGGCTGGGTATGGTGTGGTGTGGTGTGGTGTGGTGTGTGGTGCGGCTGGGTATGGTGTGGTGTGGTGTGTGGCTGGGTGTGGTGTGGTGTGGCGTGTCGTGCGGCTGGGTGTGGTGTGTGGTGCAGCTGGGTTTGGTGTGGTGTGTGGTGTGGCTGGGTATGGTGTGGTATGTCGTGCGGCTGGGTGTGGTGTGTGGTGCAGCTGGGTTTGGTGTGGTGTGTGGTGTGGCTGGGTATGGTGTGGTGTGGTGTGTGGTGTGGCTGGGTATGGTGTGGTGTGGTGTGGCAGGATTTGACTCGGTGACTTTTTTTACCTCGCTGTTGGTGGTGTTTGCAGAAGGACAAGCAGGACCCGGACGGTGACATCATTATGAGGCTTGAGTACGGTCTCCTGAACTCCTCGTCCCTGAAGCTGATTGGTGAGTTGGCGACCCTGTTTTTTCTTTGTTCACATGTCTCTCTGTCTCTATCTCTGGTTGTGGCTTTTAATTGATGGGTCTGTCTATGTCTGTGTCTCTGGTTGTTTTATTTGCTTCTCATTTTCTCTCTCTCTGTCTGGGTCTCTCTATGTCTTTGTCTCTGTTTTTCTCTCATTTTCTCTCTCTGTGTCTCTCTCTCTATGGATGTTTTATTTGCTTCTCATTTTCTCTCTCTGTCTGTCTGTCTGTCTCTGTGTCTTTGTCTGTCTCTGTCTCTCTCTGGATTTCTGTAGCTTTTTGTGATGGTTGTTTATTTCTGTTTTATTTTCTCTGTGTCTGTCTTTGTCTGTCTCTGTTTGTGTCTCTGTGTCTGTCTTTGTCTGTCTCTGTCTCTCTGGATTTCTGTAGCTTTTAGTGCTAATGGTTGTTTTATCTACTTCTCATTTTCTCTGTGTCTGTCTCTTTGGTAGTATTGCTTTCCTTCTCTTTCTACTTATCCCTGTTTCATTTTCCTCCGTTCTCATTTTTTGTTCTCTTTCTGTTCTTATGTCTTATTTTTTCACCGTTTTCCTTTCATTCTTTTCCTTTTTCATTTCTCTCTTCCTCTCCTTGTCTTAGTTTTCCCTTTTCATTTCTTCTTCTTCCTTTTGCTGTCTCATTTTCTCTGTGTCTGGCTCTCTGGATTTCTGTAGCTTTTATTTATTTATTTATTTTTACAACAAAGGAGACGGCTCAAGGGCAACAAAAAGTGCATAGAAAAAAAAGGCCCGCTACTCACCGCTGCCATAATAGACGAAAGTAAAGAGTGGCCAAGAGAGAGGTCAATTTGTGGTGGAGAGGTGTCTTGATTTTGGGAAAAGATGTCTACATAGTTTGTCTATTTTTGATCTGTTGTCTGTCTGGAAAGCTGGATTTTCTTATAGCCTTCTCAAAGTAATGCTTCCTCTACATAGTTTGTCTATTTTTGATCTGTTGTCTGTCTGGAAAGCTGGATTTTCTTATAGCCTTCTCAAACTAATGCTTCCTCTACATAGTTTGTCTATTTTTGATCTGTTGTCTGTCTGGAAAGCTGGATTGTGATAACAAGGGAGTCAAGTAAAAAAAAAGTATTTTTTTTCCATGGGCCAGAGCCAATAAGCGCTTTTTCATGTATTTCAATACCTCGAGTTTAGCGCCATACCTTCGGAACGAAGCAAGCGGGAAATTTGAGAGGGTACTGTATTCTTTTTTCAAAATTAGCTTCCTCTTCTCCTTATTTTCACATATTCATTTCTTTCTTTCTTTTTTATATATGTGTCTGTTATTCTTATTTGGTCTTTTCTTTAAATTCCTCCATGCCTTACTTCTGTTTTGTTTTTCTGTTTCACACCTCCTCCCAAACCATGTTTTCTCTCCTTTAGCTTTTACTGTATAGTATGGAACATCTATCTCTACTCCTTTGTTGTAGATATTCATAAAAAGGTCATATTTCTTTTGAATGTTAGTACTCCTCTTCATATCACTCTAGTCTACCCCAGCGAAGAAAGTCTTGAGTCCAACGTAATCTGCCTTTGCGTAGTTTTTCCTTTTTTCCTTATATGCCTCATCTCGATGTTCACATCCTTCCAAAGTTTTCATCTCTAATAGCTCATGGTCGCTCTTTCCCAAGGGGCACTCATGACTGACTTCTTCATCTAGCTCAACATTTTTTGTGAAAATTAGGTCTAGTCTTGATGGTTGGTCATCCCCTCTCAGCCTTGTTTTTCCTTTGACCCACTGCGTCAACAGGTTATCTGTTGCCAGCTTCAATAGTTTACTTCCCCAGGTATTTTCTTCACCCTCCTTTGCATAGTCTTCCCAATTCACCTCTTTGCAATTGAAATCTCCCGCTAATATTATTCATTCATTCATTCATTTCATCGACGCCTGCTCCTAGGAGCTCCCACCAGGGGATGGCCACGGCAGAAGAGCTTCCAACTTTCTCTATCCAGACACTCCTTCCTTGCCTGCTCAAAGTTTCTCAAAGATCTTTCACCCCTCTCCCTAACGTACTCTTGCACCCTATCCCTCCATTTCACTGGAGGTCGTCCTCTAGCATTCCCTCCCTCTATCTCACTCACATACACCCTTCTGGTCATCTTACTCTCCTCCATTCACTCCATGTGGCCAAACCACTTTAAGGTCTGTCGCTTCACTTCTTCCACCACTCCACACTTCTTCCCTTCACCCCTGTGACACATTCCAAAATGCTCGTACACACTTTCATTACTCATTCCATCCATTCTACTCACACCACAAGCACTCCTCAAATAACTCATTTCCACTGCCTGCACTCTAGACCTCTGACTTTCATTCCAGGCCCATGTTTCACTTGCATATGTGAGGGTTGGTACTATTATTGTATTTCTCAAATCCCTCTTTACCTCCATGCTCACACTTCTGCCATTCATGATTCGTCCCAAAGACCCTACCACCCTTCTTCCTTGCAATGCCCTTTCTCTTATCTCTCCCTCCATACCACCATGCTTACACATAACTGATCCAAGGTACTTAAACTCATTGACCTCCTCCATTTCTTCACCATTTAAAATTATTTTGCATTCTTATTCACATTCAATTCCCACTCTATATGGGCATAAAAAATCTACAACCTCACTTCTGCATCACTCACAAACCATCACTTTACTTTTGTTGACATTTACTTTCAGCTTTCTCCTATTACAGACACTATCAAAAACACTGACCAAATTTTGTAGGTCACTTTCATTTTCTGCAATGAGCACCGTGTCATCAGCAAACAGTATCGAATTCAGTACCCACTTCCTTCCCCCATCGAACAGTCATACTCCAAATTCTCCAACTTTGCCCTTCATTTCTCTAATAACACCGTCCATATAAATATTGAATAACCATGGTGACATGACGCACCCTTGTCTTAAGCCCACTTTTATCTCAAAATGTTCACTTGTTTCTCCAGTAATTTTGACACATGCAGATGCATCCTCATAGAAAGACTTTATTGCACTAAGCAGTTTTCCTCCCACACCATAAATCTTTAAAACAATGCAATCCAATCGACTCTGTCATAAGCTTTTTCCAAATCCATGAAGGCAGCGTATAGTTTCTTTCCTTTTGCTATTATTTTTTCTACTACCATCCTGAAGGCAAATATCTGATCCACACATCCCCTTCCCTTCCTGAAGCCTCCTTGCTCTTCACTGATTTTCTCTTCTGCAAGTCTTTGCACCCTCTATTATGACTTTTCCATATACCTTTCTGGGTATACTCAGGAGACTTACACCTCTATAGCTCCCACATTCCCCTCTCCTGCCCTTCCCCTTGTAAACTGGGACTATGATGGCTTTCATCCAGTCTGCTGCCCCCCCCCCCCCCCTTCCCATGCTACTTCAAATATCTTGACCATTCATTTCACAACTTCATCTCCTCCACACTTCAACATTTCTGCTGTGATTCCATCAATTCCTGCTGCCTTTTCGTTTTTTAATCATTTTATTGCCTGATTTACTTCTTCATATGTTATACTTCTTTCTTTATATACTCCTCCTCTACCTCTACTCAAAACTGCTGCTGTTACAGCTGCTGGACGTCCATCCTCAAAATTCATTAAGTTTTTGAAATATTCTCTCCATCTCTCTTTCTCAGCTTCCCCGTCTTTCAGCATCTTTCCATTCTCATCCATAACTTCATTTATTATTATAATAAATATATAAATATTAGCTTTCTACTATTCTTTATTTGGTCTGTCAGTGCCCGTACTGTTTCTTCCAGCATAGTGTTGTATCTTACTTCATTCCAACTTTTGGCTTTAGGGGGACATAGGCTGTTATTATGTTATTCTTCTCTCCACCCTGTACCACTACCTGCACAGCCATCACCTCCGCACTTACCATTTCCATGTCTCACTTCAGTCGCTTTCAAGTTTTGTTTTGTCATTGTCATCACTCCTCCTCCCTTTCCTTCTTTCCTATCTTTTCTCCCAATGTTGTACTTGCTCTTTCCTCCAGCACAAGTTCCAGTTATTTTGCAAGGTTTGTTTCAACTCTACATATCATATCTGGATCACTCTCCCTTCAATAATCATTAGTTTTTTATTTTTATACAAGACCATCTATGTTTGTGTATGCAATCCTTAACCCATTTTATCCCAATGTCCTCATTTGAGGACACCTGATAACACCTAATTTTCCCATGTTATGAAAACATATATAAGTTACAGCACAGAATAATGATTCCTTCCTGACGTACATAAAGAAAAGCTTAAGGTTTAATGACATCTTTATCTGACTGTAGTTTGACTCTGAAACTGGTGAACATTTCTGCCTCAAAATGCACTGCATTGACTAGGCTGTGCTGACTTTCTCATTCCTGAGATGAACTATTATTTTGCTGTGTTTTATTCTCAAGAAGATGCAATATTATTCTCATAATACCCCAATAAATTATCTTAAGTAGAAAATTAATTATTGATATTACAAAATGTCTGTCCTCAAAAGAGGACACTGGGACGATATCGTGGCAGCGCGTGTCACAACACGTTCAGGATGGTGCATGCTGTAGAGCGGACTGAATCCCAGTTCCTACGCAGACCACCGCAGGATGCTTGTCTAATCAGCCGCAGATGTTGGTAATAAGGCACATGATATGATATATAAAAAAATATGTGTGCGTGTGTGTGTGTAATTCACCTCTTGGTCTGCGGGTCTCTCTCGAGACAGCCAGCCGTTCCCCACGGAAGAGCACAGAGCTCGTAGTACCGATCTTTGGTAGGACTGAGACCACTCACCCACAACACACCGCGACAACGAGGTCACAACTCCTTGCCTGACGTCGCGTACCTGCTCACTGCTAGGTGAACAGGGGCTACACGTGAAAGAAGACAAATCCAACTTACCTTCACCCGGCCGGGGAATTGAACCCTGATCCTTCTGGTTGTGAGCCAGACGCTCTACCCCTGAGCTACCGGGCCGTGTATGTGTGTGTGTGTGTTTACTCTTTTATATCGTATACTTGTTGACTTAGGTATTGCTCACTTGAGTGCTGCATTGAGCTGCTGTATTGCAGATGGTGAAAGCTACCTATTCTGCACTGACAATAGATGAAGCACATGCCTTGTTGTGTGAAAAGGGCGCCGAGGGAGAGTTTGAAAAGGGCGATGTGATTATTGGACCACCAGATGCAGATGAACTGACTGACGAAGAGGATGTCAGTGGTGATGTAATTGGTGAAATATCTGTTCAAGATGTACCAGGTACACTAGAGGTTCATGTGGACAAAGATGTCACTGAGGAATGTGCTGTATAGAAAGATAAACCCACCAGAAAAAAAAGGAAATTCTGTGATCATTTCAGCAATTTGGTATATTTGAAGAAAGCATTTCTGTAGGTGAAAATTCATAAATTCCTGCATGAAGGAAAGGATCAGCTTGATTTGATAACCTTCAGAAGAGAGATTTGTGTTCCACACTTGAAGCTGGGTGATGCAAATGGAAGACTGGGAAGGAAAAGCTGTGCCCCTAGCCCGTCCACAACAATGGTTGATGCTCGCTATGATGGAAAGGCCCATGTCATTGCAAAGCGGGAGAAGGAAAGACGGTGCCAAAGGAAGGCGTTGCAGCACTGCACAAGTATTTTTGTTTTGTATTGATTTTACTATTGATATACACATGGCAGAACTGTTACTATAACAGGTACATTTTACTTTTAGTTTTCATTATAATAGTAAACTGCGTGTTGTCAAAAGAATAATAGAGTATTTTCATGCTCCATATATATGAAAAGAATATTACATAGTAATAGTTTTCTTTCCTTATTTTCCCAGTTGATATGATATTGTCCCAGTGTCCTCTTTTGAGGACAGCTGATTTCAAGCTTATTAAAGGAAAATAAAAGCTAAGACCATTATGTTGCATCTTTCTTTAACCAGATGAATGTAATTTAATGAAAACTACCAAAAAATACTAAAAGAAAAGACCCTTGAGATTTAATAGGTTAAACCTTTCTTCCCTTCTCCCTTTTTTCCCCCTCGTGTGTGTGTGTGTGTGTGTGTGTGTGTGTGTGTGTGTGTGTGTGTGTGTGTTACCCACATTACTAACAGGCAGATGAATGGTGGCTGTCTGCTAACTGATCTTCTCTTGGCAGGTTTTGTTCCCAGCTGTCCCATGAAGGTCTCAGGCAGCAGCCATCCCTCATGATGATGCAGCTCCCCTCAGCCTACCGGGCGGCCGCTGGTGCTGGGAACACACCCACGCCTCCCCCAACCCAGCTGCAAGGGGAACTTGCTGAGGTGAGTGTGTGTGTGTTGACCGATTTATTTCTTTATTATTATTTTCTAGTCTATGGTACCGGTAGGCATAGCTGGGCACGATAACAGAAAACCTTATTCCCGATAACTGATAATGAAAAACGTCAACGGCGATAACCGATATTCGTTAACTAGAGACACAAATATAGGTGATAACCGATACCCGATATAAATCCACAATTCCCGTACTAGCTAGCGATAAGTCCGATAGGCGAAAACGATACTATATTGATATTTCAGATAGAACAACATTGATGAATTCAAATTTTCATTATCTGTATTTTAGGAAACTTACAAAACCTTAAAACCACACGTTGACACGTACATATGGACGGTAATACTAGAAATGCCTGAACCGGTGTTGTGTTATTTGGCGTTTCCACCGTCAAAAATTGTTTACAAACACTGGTCTCTCGTGAACGGTGCATGCTCAGACCAGCAAGCGTAGACCTGTATAGTCTCACAAAGCTTGTAAACTGCAATTAAGAGTTGCTGGAAGGCTGAATCAGACATATAGTACCACTACCACCATCCTCGCTGTTTCTAGAACGACACTCTGTATGAGTTGTATTTATATGTACAGAGTGTACGTCATTCTAGAAACAGTGAGGATGGTGGTACTGTATGTTTGATTCAGCTTTCCAGCAACTCTTAATGTGTTAAAAAAGCATTGTGAGACTGTACAGGTCTACAATTAATGGTCTGAGCATGAGCAGTTCACGAGAGATCAGTGTTTGTAAACAAAAGCGCCAGCTTTTGACGATGGGACACCAAATAACACAACACCGGGTGCCTTCAGTATCATGGCATGGTCACAAACGAATATGGAATATCAAATTTGAGGCAGTGAATAATCATTTTGGGGGCAAAGTTAAATGATTTTTCTCTGATATATTGATTTTTGAGTAGCATAAAAAAATAACCTAGTGTTTTAATTTTCATGATCTAAGTATGAAATCTCATCACCAAAGAGATTTCATACCCAAAGTTTTTCATACACCACCCGGCCACACATGCGCAGTAGGGAGACGTTTTTTTCTGAGAGGCGTAAAAAAAAAAGTAGCGATTATCGCTAGTTTGGTTACAAAAGTAACGAAGATATCGATATATATTTAAATAAATAGCGGATGGTCGATAATCCGATTTTGTTATCAGCGATAAAGTATCGCGATAACTTATCACGATAACGCCCAGCTATGCCGGTAGGCTTTCGTGATGGGTCCTGATGGTCGGTCCCAGCCCATCACGGGGCTGGCAAGTGGTTCTCGTGGCGCTGTCTTGCTTGCTGTGCCCCGGAGCTCACCTGTGATCCCATTCAGAGCGAGACTCCAGAGTCTGGATTGGCAGGAGGTCTTGAGGGCAGCATGGGGGTAGTCCGTGGCCACTCGGCGCTAACTGAAATATCCCATCTTGTGGTGGTGGGTGGGGCGCGAACCTGGGACCTCCTGAATGCGGCGCTGGTATGCTAACCGCTCAGCCACTGCCCCTCCATGTCATGATTCTCCTTGTTATGTTCCTCATAGAGTTTCCTTAAAGCCTTATAATATGTGCTGGATTTCCTGGTGTCAAAGATATATATTTTTTCCCTCAAAATAGGAATAGAAAAAAATGGCAGTGCATATTGAGATAGGTAACTGTATGCGTTTGTGTGTGTGTGTGTATATGTGTGTGTGTGTGTGTGTGTGTGTGTGTCCCCGTGCTTTACGATGGCTGAATTTATGATCAAATTCCTATCTGCTACAGCAAACCCATGCTTTTAGGAGACAGCGACATAATGAATTTTGGCTTTAAGGAACATTTTTGCTTTCTCTCTCTCTCTTATATAATGTGTACACCTAACACTTGGCAGAGTGCAGTTTATGGTATCTGTTAAGAACAATAGTGTGCCTTTTATTTTATTTTTTTCCCGATAACTTCCCTCACTAGTAAGAGTTGCTACATCAACATGCATTGCTTTATTTTAGGTTTTACTGTTTATCTGATAGGGTTTGATGTGTTTAACAAGAGTGAGAATGTGATGGGCTCAGTGTCTGCAGAGCCGCAGGCAGCTGTCCTCCCATACTTCTAGATGAAATTTTACTTGGAAACTTTATATCCATTCCAAGACAACTGAAAGTTAGGAAAAGACTTGTGAAAACAGTTTAGAAAACTGGTTTGCAGAGCACATTAATTACATTAATCTTAACCAACTTTAGCACACACACAAAAATAAAATAGCAATCTTGGAGGGTAGGATGATGGGGGCAGTTCCCCCCTAATGTCAGGTAGTCATACATATGTAAATGATTTCAATATTTGTGTGTGTGTGTGTGTGTGTTTTCACTTAGTAATATTATTTATATCCACAGCACATTATGAATTTGGCCAGACAGAAGACCAGGTAAAGATCATGCAGGATGGAATACTATAGACATCAACATCAGACGTGTAGAGGCTGAGAATGCTGGACAGGCCTTTGTCCTGCAGTGGACTAGTAATGGCGGTGAGTGGATGACACAAGGTTTGAACACCATCTTTATTGCAGAGTGCAACGATGGCAGCCTATAGACACCTTCACAGAGCGACTCACTGGGAGAGAGGAGAGAGGTGGCCACCAGGAGGCAGACCTGTATATTGAAGACCCGTGGGGATCCCTTTGTACTCCAGAGAGGCGTTCATGCATCACAGCCCCAGAAATGAACACAGCTTTTATTGTAGAATATAATTAAAATCCTATGTTGTATATACTTCAAGAAATCAAAATAACTAAGATATTGCCTATATATTTTTTCATTAAAATTTACACTGCCTTTTCATATGCCCTTTTCTTGAAACCAACACTGATAATGTAAACATCAGCTTATATCAATGAAAATATTATAAAAAAACACTAAATGCTAATACAAATTATGCTAATAATAACCTGAACACCAGTTTGATGGAAATGCAGTGGTTAGCGTCCCTAACTACAAATCCGCGGGCCTTGGCTCAAATCCCGGCCCAGGCAGTCGGCATGCAACCCACCCAGCTGTTCATCCTTTTCTTCAGGATGGTCGGTAAATGGGTACCTGGGGAAACTTGGGATAGGTAAACAGTGGTAACACGGATGTTGCACGGGACCTGTGCTGGGTTAATTAATGGGTTCTCTTCTAGCTGTATAAAAAACAAATATATTATTCTCTTTGATGTACAGCTTAAGTAATACCGTAAATTGTCTCTATCAATTTCGTTCTTGACCACTGCACGCCTCCCTGGTGAAGTGTTGAGGATGAGCTTAAGCCATGGATATCCAGGCTTGGGTTTGGATTCCCGACTGAACAGTTTGGGCACAGCTGTTCATCTTCTCTTTCAGGTGGGTCAATAAATAGGTACCCGGGGAAGGTAAACTGGTAACCAAGATGCTGTACTTGCCGTGTGTACCCAGGGTAATGAGTTCTCACTCATCACAGGCTCAAAAGCTAATGAGAGGTGAGCAATGATACCGAATGGTCAGCTTGTGGGCATGGTAAGCCCGTGGACCAAGGTTCGAGTCCCACAAAAAACACGTTGATTTTTCAAGTCGTCGACGAGTGGCAGAACATTACCCACATGCTGCCCAGATCTGCAGTCAACCCTAACTTCAGCGAGTTCATTCAAGTGAAGCACTGGGTTGCAGCATGGGCCTAGCAGGCATATATCATGGCAGCCACTATAAATAAAATCCAGCTGTGCCACTATTGGGCTGAGACTGTCCAAGATGCTCCTCAAAAGAGCCCTCCAGAGCTACAGGCAGCACCAAAAAATAAAAATAAATAAAATAAATACATAAATAAATAAAAATTCTCATCCCTTACAATACTTTATCATTCACAACTCTCCCTGAAGCACCTGTTATCTGTCTGTTTTTCTCTGCTTTTGCTCTCGCCTTTCATGCTACTGTAAAGTTTGGGGCATACGTAATAGCTGTAGGTGGCCCCCACTCATCTCAGTACCGTTAGCCCTTGAGTCTGTGGTGGGTGAGAACCTATTACCTGAGACACGGAGCTTCTGTGCCTACATAGAAATGTCACCACGATATCATGCATCACATCACATTCCAGACCCCGAATATTTGCTTTGCACGCTAAAACCTCTAAAAACCTCAGCAAGCCTCTGTGAAGGCACCTAGCTGCTGCTGCTGCTGCTGCAACATCTCCCTCTGAAATGTGTTTTATCTGCTCCTAATGATCATTTCTGGTCTGTTTGAGGTCATGATAAACTTCCTGCTTTTGACAACAGCCCCGATATTCATCATCGAACCTCCTTTGCCTTGGAAAACCATGAAAAAGGGGAGGCTACAACAAATGGGTTGGGTGGTGGTGCAGAAGGTACCAAAGAAGAAGCACAGTCCATGTAGAGGAAGAGGAACTGGGTTAGAAGATGAAGTGGCAGCAGAAGGTGCTGGATCACATGAAGTGAACTGCTGCAAAGTTGCAGCAGCTGTGGGGATCTCTGTAGCAGTTTTACGCACAGCTGTGAAGAAAGGAGCCATTGCATTACCAGTTATCTATGAAGGACAATAAATGACATGCCTCGGGAAATCCATCTTCCTTTCATACACAATGTTAACCTGGTAGCTGCGGGGATCATGTTTCTTAAGGACCCTAAGCGAGAAAATGAGAAAATATCATCAACACGTAAACCATTTCATAATATATATCAACGCATTTGTGATCAGTTTATGAATCATCTATTTTGGGGGTTTATATCATGGCAAAAAAACGTCACTGGTACACGGTAAAAACAAATTTGGCTCGCTACTACTTAAACTTGTTTTCCCGAGACTGAAAAATAATCCTATTCTAGCAATGAAGGCACCAGAAAGAAATTGGCAAGTGTTGCATATTAGTGTAGATAAATTAAATAAATCATCTTTAATCCAAGGCAGGCCCTCAGCACCTCATTTATATATATATATATATATATATATATATATATATATATATATATATATATATATATATATATATATATATATATATATATATATATATATATATATATATATATATATATATATATATATATATATATATATATATATATATATATATATATATATATATATATATATAATAAATATAATGCTAATAATAATTCCATTCCATACTGCTAAAAGAAAGATTACTAGTATTGGGATCACCTTCATCAAGTGGATGCTCACCTTCTAGAGTGTCAAAACACCCCCTCGCCCATGTGAAGTGATGGAGGGTGCCATGTGAAGCTCTCCACAGATAACAGTGGTGACAGCACCATGTTCTTCAGTGATGTTGGGCAGTGATGGAGGGTGCCATGTGAAGCTCTCCACAGATAACAGTGGTGACAGCACCATGTTCTTCAGTGATGTTGGGCAGTGATGGAGGGTGCCATGTGAAGCTCTCCACAGATAACAGTGGTGACAGCACCATGTTCTTCAGTGATGGCAGGCAGTGATGGAGGTGCCATGTGAAGCTCTCCACAGATAACAGTGGTGACAGCATCATGTTCTTCAGTGATGTTGGGCAGTGATGGAGGTGCCATGGGAAGCTCTCCAGAGATAACAGTGGTGACAGCACCATGTTCTTCAGTGATGGCGGGCAGTGATGGAGGGTGCCATGTGAAGCTCTCCAGAGATAACAGTGGTGACAGCACCATGTTCTTCAGTGATGGCGGGCAGTGATGGAGGGTGCCATGTGAAGCTCTCCAGAGATAACAGTGGTGACAGCACCATGTTCTTCAGTGATGGCAGGCAGTGATGGAGGGTGCCATGTGAAGCTCTCCACAGATAACAGTGGTGACAGCACCATGTTCTTCAGTGATGGCGGGCAGTGATGGAGGGTGCCATGTGAAGCTCTCCACAGATAACAGTGGTGACAGCATCATGTTCTTCAGTGATGGCGGGCAGTGATGGAGGGTGCCATGTGAAGCTCTCCACAGATAACAGTGGTGACAGCACCATGTTCTTCAGTGATGGCAGGCAGTGATGGAGGGTGCCATGTGAAGCTCTCCACAGATAACAGTGGTGACAGCACCATGTTCTTCAGTGATGGCGGGTAGTGATGGAGGTGCCATGTGAAGCTCTCCACAGATAACAGTGGTGACAGCACCATGTTCTTCAGTGATGATGGCAGTGATGGAGTGTGCCATGTAAGCTCTCCACAGATAACAGTGGTGACAGCACCATGTTCTTCAGTGATGGATTATAGCTAACATAGTGATACTGTTTGATTGAATAGTTGACAGAATCAAACCTCTAACATACTGTTTGATTGAATATTTGAAAGAATCAAACCTCTAACATACTGTTTGATTAATATTTAATCAAAGCTAAACTAGTATACTGTTTGATTGAATATTTGAAAGAATCAAACCTAAACTAACATACTGTTTGATTGAATATTTGAAAGAATCAAACCTAAACTAACATACTGTTTGATTGAATATTTGAAAGAATCAAACCTAAACTAACATACTGTTTGATTGAATATTTGAAAGAATCAAACCTAAACTAACATACTGTTTGATTGAATATTTGAAAGAATCAAACCTAAACTAACATACTGTTTGATTGAATATTTGAAAGAATCAAACCTAAACTAACCAGGTTACCCCATTCCCAAGCTTGCAGGGTAGGCACTGAAAAAGGTAGATTGAAAAACAGAACTGTATTACTAACCTAAATGAATGTATTATTCTAGTGTTTGTGTTAGAGATAGGTTTACTGTTCAACAGGATGAGGTTGGGTTGTTAAGTTTGAAAATGGCTCTTAATGAAGCAGTAATAGGTTACTATTTTGTCTGTGATTGTTAAATTATTAGCATGTGTAAAAGCTACAACTGCTATATGCTACATAGTAATATTCTATGTATCTATATATCTTTCCCTTTGCCCTAATTAAAGGTTAAATTCAATATCAATGAAAAATTTCTGCTCTTATAAATTGTCAAAATGAGTTGTAGCCTATTCCTAACTGATCAGAATTAGTTTGCATCCTGAGAACACGTGATTGATGTAGTATTTGTTTCAATAGGCTAGAAATTTATCATTTAAATCAACACAAGGTTATGTTAGCCAGTCATTCATTACACATGTTTTTCTTTAGTTTGAGACAAGGTTATGTTAGCCAGTCATTCATTACATGTGTTTTTCTTTAGTTTGAGACAAGGTTATGTTAGCCAGTCATTCATTACATGTGTTTTTCTTTAGTTTGAGACAAGGTTATGTTAGCCAGTCATTCATTACATGTGTTTTTCTTTAGTTTGAGACAAGGTTATGTTAGCCAGTCATTCATTACACATGTTTTTCTTTAGTTTGAGACAAGGTTATGTTAGCCAGTCATTCATTACATGTTTTTCTTTAGTTTGAGACAAGGTTATGTTAGCCAGTCATTCATTACATATGTTTTTCTTTAGTTTGAGACAAGGTTATGTTAGCCAGTCATTCATTACAAATGTTTTTCTTTAGTTTGAGACAAGGTTATGTTAGCCAGTCATTCATTACATGTGTTTTTCTTTAGTTTGAGACAAGGTTATGTTAGTGATCATTCATTACATGTTTTTCTTTAGTTTGAGACAAGGTTATGTTAGCCAGTCATTCATTACATATGTTTTTCTTTAGTTTGAGACAAGGTTATGTTAGCCAGTCATTCATTACATATGTTTTTCTTTAGTTTGAGACAAGGTTATGTTAGCCAGTCATTCATTACATGTGTTTTTCTTTAGTTTGAGACAAGGTTATGTTAGCCAGTCATTCATTACATTCATTTGACTAGCTTCCATAACCTTCTCTCGATGGACAGAAGTGACAAAACAAATGACTAACATAACCTGGTCTCAGTGTTACAAAGGGCAGAGCAAGTTAATAGTGACAGAAATAAACATTACAAAAGATTTAGCAACCGAAGGGACAGGAGTACGCATTGCTACAGATGACACAGTAACCCAAGTGTGATAGGGATTGTAATGTTACGGAAGATATGGTGACGTAAGTGACGAGGACCCAGCGTTACAGACAGCGTAGTGACTTAAGCATGACAGGGATTGTAGAAAGATTGTGGAATGATTGTATAAAAAAAGATACAGTAACTCAGCAGTGACATAGATACGTAATGTTACTGAGGACATGGTAACTTACGTATGATGAGGATCGTAATGTTGCAGATGAACTAACAATAATTTAAGTGTCAGAATTCATCATGTTACAAATGGCATATTAATTTTAGTGGCATGGATCAGAATGTTACAAAATATATACGTATATTAAGTGGTACGGATCGTAATGTTACAAGATACATGGTACCCACACCGATATGTATATGTAATGTTAAATGACATAGTAACTTAAATTAAATGGATATATTACGCTAAAAAAGCTTAGTAACCAAAGTGACATGTATACGTAATGTTACAAATGGCATAGTAACAAATAAAATGGATACGTAATGTTAACAAGACTTAGTAACCGCAGTGAATGAATGCGTAATGTTAACAAGACTTAGTAACCAAAGTGAATGAATGCGTAATGTTAACAAGACTTAGTAACCAAAGCGACATATACGTAATGTTAGGGATGACACAGTAACTTAAATATAATGGTTAGTAATGTTAACAAGACTTAGTAACCAAAGTGACATATACGTAATGTTAGGGATGACACAGTAACTTAAATATAATGGTTAGTAATGTTAACAAGACTTAGTAACCAAAGTGACATATACGTAATGTTAGGGATGACACAGTAACTTCAGTATAACATGGATCGTAATGTTACATCTACATAAAGACGAAAAATGAGCATAACAGTGAGTGCCGGGTTGCCGTAATCTTGCCTCAACGTACAGAGATCAAATTAACACACGACATACAAATTGCAGTTACTTATACAAGCACTTCGTAGGTAAGGTTGACAAGTTATATTCCATTAGTTTAAATGACGTAATCTCTCCTTGACATACAGAGATCAAATGAACATACGACATACGACTGAATTGAAGTTACTTATACAAACATCTCAAAGGTAAGGTTGGCATAACTTATATTTTGCTAGTTTAAATGATGTAATCTTCCCTTTACATACAGATCAAAGTAACATACGACATATGAAATGAATTGATGTTACTTATACAAACATACCAGTGAAATGAGGTTACTTATACAAACATACCAGTGAATTGAGGTTACTTATACAAACATCTCGCAGGTTAAGGTGGCGTGGCAACTTATATAGCGTTACTTTAAGAGATGTAATCTTGCCTATACGTACAGAGATCGAAGTAACATCTCGAGAGTAGGGTTCAAGTAACTTATATTTCGTTAGTTTAAGGTTACATATACTTACAATAAAGTCGTAAAGAGGGAAAGAATAAAGGTGTGTGGAAAAGGTCATCTTATTGCCTACAAACACCAAGAGAGACAAATATTGGGGCGAGGGAGGGAGGGCAGGGTAACAAATACACACGCACACACACACACAAAAAATAATAAATAAATAAATAAATAATTAAATAAAAACACTGAACCACATACCCAAATCAAACACCTCCACACTAAACATCCTTCTTCGACCGTCCATGTTGAGAGGAGCAGGAGGAGGGCGAGGGGGAGGAGGGCAAGGAGGAGGCGGAGGCAACTGAGGAGGAGGAGACGAGAGTAGACGTGGAGCCGCCAGCGATGGAGTTGGCGGCTGTTCCTCCGTCCTTCCCTTCGGCGGCTGTGGCGGGTGACTTCTTGGCCACTGCCACCGCCTTGTCCATCTTCTCCTTCCGGTGGATTTGGTACTCAGCGATGAGCCGTCAGGTTAGCATGAAGAACACCTGGGGGGGAGGGGAGGGGAGGATAGGGGAGGTGAGATTAGGTTGAGTTAGGGGAGGTTTGGTAAGGTAAGGTAAGGTTAAGTTAAGGTAGGTTAGGTAAGGTTAAATTAGGGGAGGTTAGGTCAGTTAAGGTTAAGTTAGGGGAGGTTAGGTAAGGTTAAGTTAGGGGTGGTTAGGTTAGGTAAGGATAAGTTTGGGGAGGTTAGGTTAGACGAGGTTAGTTAAGGTTAGGTTAGGGGAGGTTAGGTAAGGTTTGGTTAGGGGAACTTAGATAAGGTTAGGGGAGGTTAGGTTAGGTTAAGGGAGGTTAGGTTAGGTTAGGTAAGGTAAGGTTAAGGGAGGTTAGGCAAGGTTAGGTTAGGGGAGATTAAGTTAGATTAGGGGAGGTTATGAGGTTTTATCTTTTAGGGTTCAAGGGCAATAAAACAAAAAAGGCATAAAAAACACTAGGTCCTGCCCCTGAACAGAGAGAAGGAAAAATGACAACGGGGCATAATTACCAGTGAGGGGGCGAGTCTCTCAAACTTGTCGCCCACCATCCAGTGATTGTACCTGGCGAACAGCATCATGAGGGCCAGGACCAGGTTGGCAAACTGCTTCACACGCTCTGAAAGACACAGAAACTGCTCAGCAAGGACTGTAGGCGGGCATCCTCAACACTTCCCCTCACATCAACTCTTTCCAAAGGCCAAGAAAAGGTATCAATTGCATTCTAATGACGTGAGGTAATCCAGCTTTCCAGACAGAGCAACAGATCAAAAATAGACAAACTATGTAGAGGAAGCATTAGTTTGAGAAGGCTATAAGAAAATCCAGCTTTCCAGACAGACAACAGATCAAAAATAGACAAACTATGTAGAGGAAGCATTAGTTTGAGAAGGCTATAAGAAAATCCATCTTTCCAGACAGACAACAGATCTATGGAATATGCTACAAGACCTGTATGCCAAAAACACTCTGCTTTAAAGAAAAAATCTGAAAAGTTTCAAAAGATGGAACACTGAGTATGACTTAACCTGGAAGCAGCAGGGATCATGTTTCTTAATGGTCCCTCCAAGCAAGAAAAATGAGAAAAAATCACCCCTCACACAAACCATTTAATAACATATATCAAAGCATTCGTGATCAGATTATGTATCATCTATTTTAGGGGGTTTATATCACGGCACAAATTTGGCCAGTCGCTGCTACACGGTAAAGCCACAAATTTGGCCCGTCGCTGCTACCGGGTTAATGATGCAAAGACAAAATTAGGTAAGACTTAAAACTGCAAGATATCATTAGCAAGGGACAGGAATACAACTTAACTATAGGGAATTACTAATGAGGGAGGGACAGGGAAAACAAAGTAACCATTAATCAGTGAAAAGAAAGGCAACAGGTAACAAATACAGGTTAACAAGCACACAGGTAACTCACTGGAAGGTATAATTAACAAGCAGGATTGTTCACAAAGGAGGGGACTCGGACACAGGGACTTGGCCTCGGCTTACTATTATATATTACATGGAGGGTAGTAGTGTGTCCTTGAGCCATTATTAGTGACTAGCAACAAGGCATATGCGTCCCCAATGACCCAAAGTGACGTCAAGGGAACAAAAACCACCTGCCATATTAACGTGATATTATTATCATCATCATCATTAGCAGATTTACATAGATCTTCAGACCGTGCAGATCCTATGGAAGGAGGACAGGGAGGGAAGGAAGCAAGGGAGCTGAAGAAGGAAAGGAAGGAAGGAAGGAAGAAAAGGAATAAATGATGAGTAGTGGAAGAATGAGATGAATAGTGGAAGAATGAAATGAGTAGTGGAAGAATGAGATGGGTAGTGAAAAAATGAGATGAGAAGTGGAAGAATGAGATGAGTAGTGGAAGAATGAGATGAGTAGTGGAAGAATGAGATGAGAAGTGGAAGAATGAAATGAGTAGTGGAAGAATGAGATGAAAAGTGGAAGAATGAGATGAGAAGTGGAAGAATGAGATGAGAAGTGGAAGAATGAAATGAGTAGTGGAAGAATGAGATGAGAAGTGGAAGAATGAGATGAGTAGTGGAAGAATGAGATGAGTAGTGGAAGAATGAGATGAGAAGTGGAAGAATGAGATGAGTAGTGGAAGAATGAGATGAGAAGTGGAAGAATGAGATGAGTAGTGGAAGAATGAGATGAGAAGTGGAAGAATGAGATGAGTAGTGGAAGAATGAGATGAGTAGTGGAAGAATGAGATGAGTAGTGGAAGAATGAGATGAGAAGTGGAAGAATGAGATGAGAAGTGGAAGAATGAGATGAGTAGTGGAAGAATGAGATGAGTAGTGGAAGAATGAGATGAGAAGTGGAAGAATGAGATGAGAAGTGGAAGAATGAGATGAGTAGTGGAATAATGAGATGAGAAGTGGAAGAATGAGATGAGTAGTGGAAGAATGAGATGAGTAGTGGAAGAATGAGATGAGTAGTGAAAAAATGAGATGAGAAGTGGAAGAATGAGATGAGAAGTGGAAGAATGAGATGAGTAGTAGAAGAATGAGATGAGAAGTGGAAGAATAAGATGAGAAGTGGAAGAATGAGATGGGTAGTGGAAGAATGAGATGAGAAGTGGAAGAATGAGATGAGAAGTGGAAGAATGAAATGAGTAGAAGAATGAGATGAAAAGTGGAAGAATGAGATGAGTAGTGGAGGAATGAGATAAGAAGTGGAAGAATGAGATGAGAAGTGGAAGATTGAGATGAGTAGTGGAAGAATGAGATGAGTAGTGGAAGAATGAGATGAGAAGTGGAAGAATGAGATGAGTAGTGGAAGAATGAGATGAGAAGTGGAAGAATGAGAAGAGTAATGGAAGAATGAGATGAGAAATGGAAGAATGAGATGAGCAGTGGAAGAATGAGATGAGAAGTGGAAGAATGAGATTAGAAGTGGAAGAATGAGATGAGTAGTGGAAGAATGAGATAAGTAGTGGAAGAATGAGATGAGTAGTGGAAGAATGAGATGAGTAGTGGAAGAACGAGATGAGAAGTGGAAGAATGAGATGAGAAGTGGAAGAATGAGATGAGTAGTGGAAGAATGAAAAAAAGTAGTGGAAGAATGTTTTTTTTTTTTTACAGCAGAGGAGACCGTTCAGGGCATAAATAAAAAGAAAACAATAAAAAAAAAAAAAAAAACGCTTCTCACTGCTCCTGAATAAAGTACATAGGATTAGCCAAATAGAGAAATCAATTTTGGGAGGAGAGGTGTCCAGATACCCTCCTCTTGAAAGAGTTCAAGTCGAAGGCAGGAGGAAATACAGATGAAGGAAGATTGTTCCAGAGTTTACCAGCGTGAGGGATGAAAGAGTGAAGATGCTGGTTAACTCTTGCATAAGGGGTTTGGACAGTATAGGGATGAGCTTGATCAGATAGTCGTGTGAGGCGAGACCGCAGGAGGGGAGGCATGCAGTTAGCAAGTTCAGAAGAGCAGTCAGTGTGAAAATATCGATAGAAGATAAGAGAGGAAACATGGCGATGGAATTTAAGAGGCAGAAGACTATCAGTAAGAGGAGGAGAGCTGATGAGACAAAGAGCCTTACAGCCGTACCAGAAGGCAGCCTCCTCGACTATAGAAGCTCTTCAGCCAATTTCTCATACCATAATCTTCGAGGGCCCTCACCGTAAGCGAAGGAAAGGTGTTGACGGGCGAAATTGTTGGAATCTGGCAAGGGGTCAAGATAGGTACATCCTCGTGAGCCCCTGCGCATATTTTATGCGTCAATTCTGCATTTCTCTCATTAATATAGTAATAAATGATCCAGGAATTATAATAAAATGTATTTGATCTAATATGAATCTGCAAAAGTTTTTTAAATAAATGATTTAAAGTTTTGTTTAAGACTTTAGGGTTGTATCATGATTTTTAACCCTTGCCGAGTTGCCGTGTCAACACGCCTCCTTGGTCAACTCAAAGAGCTAGGTAGTCATTTCCTATAGCTCCGATGGGGCTCGAGCACTTTTCTGGATGGTAGCGAGGATGTGGACCCCTGGCTGTGTGCGTGGAGAGGAGAACGAGATGAGAATGAGATACAGAATGAGATGAGAAATGGAAGAATGAGTAAAGGAAAATGAGATGAGTAGTGGAAGAATGAGATGAATAGTGGAAGAATAAAATAAGTAGTGGAAGAATGAAATCAATAGTGGAAGAATAAATAGTGGAAGAATGAAATGAGTAGTGGAAGAATGAGATGAGAAGTAGAAGAATGAGATGAGTAGTGGAAGAATGAAATGAGTAGTGGAAGAATGAGATGAAAGTGGAAGAATGAGATGACTAGTGGAAGAATGAGATGAATAGTGGAAGAATGAAATGAATAGTGGAAGAATGAGATGATAAGTGGAAGAATGAGATGAGTATTGGAAGAATGAGATGAAAAGTGGAAGAATGAAATGAACAGTGAAAATGAATAGTGGAAGAATGAGTATTGGAAGAATGAGATGAGAAGTGAAAGAATGAGATGAGAAGTGGAAGAATGAGACGAGTAGTGGAAGAATTAAATGAGTAGTGGAAGAATGAGATGAGAAGTGAAAGAATGTGATGAGTAGTGGAGAAATGAGATGAGAAGTGGAAGAATGAGATGAGCCTCAGAAGTGGAGAATGAGATGAATAGTGAAAGAATGAGATGAGAGGTGGAAGAATGAGATGAGTAGTGGAGGAATGAGATGAGGAGGAGATTAATGAAACCTTTACCCAGACATGACATGACAGCGACATAATCCAAGCCTTTGGATTACATTGAGTAAACGTGAGAACATGGTCATAATTATCACTTGCATCAGTGGTACTCTTGGGTGAAGCACACCACTGAAAGGCATTGATTCTTTTGCTGCAGCAATGGTTTATAAATACATGTTCCAGCTATTTTAGTGTTAGGTGACATTCTCTTGCCCTCACCTCACAGAGTAAGTAATTCACTGTAGCTGTGAGACTCAACCAGGCTCCAGGCCCAGGTGCAGCTGCCACAGCTGTGGAAAGTTAGCCATCAGTATTTCCTTCCTCTTCTTGCTGTGGCTCCTCTCCTTTTATCACTTCACAGGCAAGCCTTCTTTCTTCCTTGTCTTACAAGATCACTTTTACCTCTCCTTCACTTCCCTTTCCCTATCAGGCTCAGCTGCTGCTAACACCCTGGTCACTATAACTACTGTAGGCAGACACACTTCAGAAGTGGATCTTCATGTGCTTGGCAATGTCTGCCTTTGTCTTAAGAGCTTTCCACAAACATCACACTTGAACTCTCTAAGGCCATAGTGCCTGAAGACATGTTGATTGAGTGCCTGCTTCCTGCTGAACCTCTTCCCGCACTCTTCACACTCATGACTCTTTACACCAGTGTGTGTGTTCATCAAGGTAACCCTTCCGGATGATTTTTTTCCCACATTCCTTACATTCATAGTTCTTAACACCAGTGTGTGTAAGGGTGTGTGTATTAAGGGTACCCTTCTGGCTGAACTTTTTCCCACATACCTTACATTCATAGTTCTTCATACCTGAGTGTGTAAGGGTGTGTTCATCAAGATGACACTTATGCCTGAATTTCTTCGTACATTCCTTACATTCATAGTTCTTCACACCAGTGTGTGTAAGGGTGTGTCTATCAAGGTTACCCTTCAGGCTGAATTTTTTCCCACATTCCTTACATTCATAGTTCTTCACACCAGTGTGTGTAAGGGTGTGTCTATCAAGGTTACCCTTCAGGCTGAATTTTTTCCCACATTCCTTACATTCATAGTTCTTCACACCAGTGTGTGTAAGGGTGTGTATCAAGGGTACTCTTCTGGATGAATTTTTTCCCACATTCCTTACATTCATAGTTCTTCACACCAGTGTGTGTAAGGGTGTGTATCAAGGGTACTCTTCTGGATGAATTTTTTCCCACATTCCTTACATTCATAGTTCTTCACACCAGTGTGTGTAAGGGTGTGTGTATCAAGGTGACTCTTCTGGATGAATTTTTTCCCACATTCCATACATTCATAGTTCTTCACACCAGTGTGTGTAGCTGGAGGTGCTCAATGGTCTCTCGACGGTCCTGCAGCAGCAGCAGCAGGAGGTGCTCAATGGTCTCCTCGACGGTCCTGCAGCAGCAGCAGGAGGAGCCCAATGGTCTCTCGACAGTCCTGCAGCAGCAGCAGCAGGAGGTGCTCAATGGTCTCCTCGACGGTCCTGCAGCAGCAGCAGCAGGAGGTGCTCACTGGTCTCTCGACGGTCCTGCAGCAGCAGCAGCAGGAGGTGCTCAATGGTTTCCTCGACGGTCCTGCAGCAGCAGCAGCAGGAGGTGCTCAATGGTCTCCTCGACGGTCCTGCAGCAGCAGCAGCAGGAGGTCAATGGTCTCCTCCAGGGTCCTGCAGCAGCAGCAGCAGCAGGAGGTGCTCAATGGTCTCCTCGACAGTCCTGCAGCAGCAGCAGGAGGTGCTCAATGGTCTCTCGACGGTCCTGCAGCAGCAGCAGCAGGAGGTGCTCAATGGTCTCCTCGACAGTCCTGCAGCAGCAGCAGCAGGAGGTGCTCAATGGTCTCCTCGACGGTCCTGCAGCAGCAGCAGCAGGAGGTGCTCAATGGTCTCCTCGACGGTCCTGCAGCAGCAGCAGCAGGAGGTGCTCAATGGTCTCCTCGACGGTCCTGCAGCAGCAGCAGGAGGTGCTCAATGGTCTCCTCGACGGTCCTGCAGCAGCAGCAGCAGGAGGTGCTCAATGGTCTCCTCGACGGTCCTGCAGCAGCAGCAGCAGGAGGTGCTCAATGGTCTCCTCGACGGTCCTGCAGCAGCAGCAGCAGGAGGTGCTCAATGGTCTCCTCGACGGTCCTGCAGCAGCAGCAGCAGGTGCCCAATGGTCTCCTCGACGGTCCTGCAGCAGCAGCAGCAGGAGGTGCTCAATGGTCTCCTCGACGGTCCTGCAGCAGCAGGAGGTGCCCAATGGTCTCCTCGACGGTCCTGCAGCAGCAGCAGGAGGTGCCCAATGGTCTCCTCGACGGTCCTGCAGCAGCAGCAGGAGGTGCCCAATGGTCTCCTCGACGGTCCTGCAGCAGCAGCAGCAGGAGGTGCCCAATGGTCTCCTCGACGGTCCTGCAGCAGCAGCAGGAGGTGCCCAATGGTCTCCTCGACGGTCCTGCAGCAGCAGGAGGTGCCCAATGGTCTCCTCGACGGTCCTGCAGCAGCAGCAGGAGGTGCCAAATGGTCTCCTCGACGGTCCTGCAGCAGCAGCAGGAGGTGCCCAATGGTCTCCTCGACGGTCCTGCAGCAGCAGCAGGAGGTGCCCAATGGTCTCCTCGACGGTCCTGCAGCAGCAGCAGGAGGTGCCCAATGGTCTCCTCGACGGTCCTGCAGCAGCAGCAGCAGGAGGTGCCCAATGGTCTCCTCGACGGTCCTGCAGCAGCAGCAGGAGGTGCCCAATGGTCTCCTCGACGGTCCTGCAGCAGCAGGAGGTGCCCAATGGTCTCCTCGACGGTCCTGCAGCAGCAGGAGGTGCCCAATGGTCTCCTCGACGGTCCTGCAGCAGCAGGAGGTGCCCAATGGTCTCCTCGACGGTCCTGCAGCAGCAGGAGGTGCCCAATGGTCTCCTCGACGGTCCTGCAGCAGCAGCAGGAGGTGCCCAATGGTCTCCTCGACGGTCCTGCAGCAGCAGCAGCAGGAGGTGCCCAATAGTCTCCTCGACGGTCTTGCAGCAGCAGCAGCAGGAGGTGCCCAATGGTCTCCTCGACGGTCCTGCAGCAGCAGCAGCAGCAGCAGCAGGGGCAGTGAGGGTCGGGGACCTTCCAGGCAAGGCGGTGCACGGTGTTGTTGTTGTCCCGGCAGTGTTGCCAACTGCTCCTCAAACGCGCTAAATTGGACCCAAAACCGTTGCAATAGTTTTTTTGTAAAGTACATTTCCGCATCGGACGAAATATATTGTTATGCCCATGGAGGTATTATTTAAAGGAGTCGCCCTCCCGCGCCGTCTCCATACAGACGAGTGAAGCCAGTGGGCGGAGCTTACCGAGTCTGCGGGCGGAGCTTACGATCGGCAGATAGACCCAAAACATTGCTATCTCCTGCATGGATCCATGATCTCCTGGGCTGAGCTAAGGGAATTAACATTTGTTTTTGCATACTAGACGAATACAAAAAAGAATTGATGGTTTGAGTTACGAAAAGTACATAATATTTTCCTATATATTTAATGTAGATCTATTATCAACGGTAATTATGTCAAATAATCACAATATCCAAAGAAATAATGTATTATACAGCAAGCTTTTCCGGGAGAAATGATAGTAAGATTGTTTTTTATAGTGTATTGTGTGACAAGGCACAAATAGTAAAACAAAAATTTAATAATTAGATGCCTTTTAAGTGTACAGTGACATGACGGTACACATATTCTTGATAAGTGCTTCAACCTTTATTGATGTCCACCCTGTAGTCGTGATCTAGTAAAAGTGGTTCACCTCAAAGATTATTTTCTCTCACTAGTCTTGCACGGTTCTGACATTTAAAATATACATATGATTTATATACCCATGTCACAAATATATAAGTAAGACAAAGCAATTTCACTCCCATTAGGAATTACAATTTACAGTATATATATTATTCATATTAATTACACATGTAGATTATTGTATAATATCATATGAGAGAGAGAGAGAGAGAGAGAGAGAGAGAGAGAGAGAGAGAGAGAGAGAGAGAGAGAGAGAGAGAGAGAGAGAGAGAGAGAGATTTTATTTTATTTGAAAGATTTATTGTTGTAAAGTACAACAAAGGGGATGGCTGGTTTTGCAGACAAGCCCCTGACTATGCTTGGTACAAAAATATAAAAAGCTCCATTGTACACAAATACAAGTTGTGTTCAGTTAACAAAAAAAATAAATGGAATGAAAATAAAGACCAAATGCCTGATAACAGTTACCCAGATCACCACCTTGCAGCAAACTTTGGGTGGTCTTTAACAATGGCAGCTACAATGTCATGATTAATGAACCAGGCGACAAGGGAAGGCACGTCTCTTATACCATGGGGACGGTAACAAGCTAGCTATGAGAGAGAGAGAGAGAGAGAGAGAGAGAGAGAGAGAGAGAGAGAGAGAGAGAGAGAGAGAGAGAGATTTACATTTTACATAGATTTACATAGAAAATCAGACCACACAGACCCCATGGTCCAGACTTGGTGGTCTGTCCTTAAACCTAAGTGATTTTACATTAATCAGAAGACTCCAAAACGTTGCATTTCTACTCTAGTTGATATTAAGTTGAAGGAAGTGACGGTCGAGCTTATTTTTGAAGGAGTCAATCGTGTTACACTGGACCACTGATGATGGGAGCTTATTCCATTCTCGCACTACAACGTTGGTGAAGAAAAATTTGGTGCAGTCTGAATTTACTTGTCTACATCTGAGTTTTACGCCATTGTTCCTCGTGCGCAAAGTGTCATCGATCATAAACAATGTTGATCTGTCTACATTCGTGAAACCATTAAGTATTTTAAAACATTCGATCAGTTTTCCTCGGAGGCGACGTTTCTCAAGAGAGAACATGTTAAGGGTAGAAAGCCTTTCTTCGTAGGATTTGTTGCGCAAGGAAGGGATAATTTTCGTTGCCCGACGCTGAACACCTTCTAATTTAGCAATATCCTTTGCATGGTGGGGAGACCAAAACTGTACCGCATATTCCAAGTGGGGTCTGACTAAACTGTTGTAGAGCGGGAGTATTACATCTTTATTCTTAAATAAAATTATTCTTTTAATGAAGCCCAACATTCTGTTCGCTTTATTTGCTGCATCGATGCATTGATGTGAGAATTTGAGGTTTGACGCGATTTTGACCCACAAGACCTTGACTCATTGAACGCTATTTAGTTTAAAGAACCGCATTTCGTAATCAAACTTCTTATTCCTCGTTCCAACTTGAAGGACCTGGCACTTGTCTACGTTAAAGGGCATCTCCCATCTATCCGACCAAGCTGAAATTTTGTGCAAATCTTCTTGGAGGCTTTGCCTGTCTTCGTCAGTGAGAACCGAGTTACCAATCTTTGTGTCGTCTGCAAATTTACTAATGCGGTTATTGAGTCTAACATCCACGTCGTTGATGTAAATAATGAAGAGCACTGGGCCAAGAACCGAGCCCTGAGGGACGCCACTAGTGACCGGCGCCCACTCTGAGTTAAATCCGTCAATCACTACTCTTTGTTGTCTGTTGCTCAACCAATTCGCGATCCATTGGTTTACCTGACCGTCAATACCTATTTGCTTTAATTTGTAAAGTAATTTATGATGCGGGACTTTATCAAACGCTTTCTGGAAATCAAGATAGACTACGTCCAGTGATTTGGTTACGTCATAAACAGTGAAGAGGTCGTTATAAAAGGTTAATAGATTTGATAGGCAGGATCTTTTGTTTCGGAAGCCATGTTGTGAGTCCCCAATTAATGAGTGGCTTTCAAGGTAACTCACAATTTTGTCTCTAATTATGCCCTCAAGTAGCTTACCTACAACCGAAGTTAGACTAATGGGCCTGTAATTACCTGGTACTTTTTTGTCTCCTTTCTTAAAAATCGGTGTCACGTTAGCCTTTTTCCAATCTGAAGGACAATGCCTTGTCGCAAGGACATATTGAATACGGTTGTGAGGGAGGAGAGTATTTCGCTCTTTGTTTCTTTCAGCAGAGTTGGATATACTTTATCAGGTCCAGGACTTTTATTTGTTTTAAGTGATTTGAGGGCTTTAAGGACTTCATCGGGTTTTATTTCAAAGTTAGACAATGCATGCTCGGGATTTACATTAGTACTGGTGTTGGTGGTGGTGGTGGGAGGACTGTTATTATTAAACACCGAGGAAAAGTAATTATTTAATAGGTTTGCAACGTGTTGGCTGTCAGTCACTAGTGCACCGTCGCTGTTTGTTAAAGGTCCAATTCCACTTCTGATCGCCTTTCTGTTGTTTATGTAACTGAAGAAGGATTTCGGATTATTTTACAGTTGGCTGCAATATTTTCTTCATATCTACGCTTTGCCTGATGCACTAATCTTTTACTCGTCGCCTTGCATCATTGTAAAGTCTAATGTTTTCGGGCGTGCTTTGGTCTTTCTTTAACCTGTAAGACAATTTTCTCTCCTTGACTGAGTGTTTAATTTCGCTATTAAACCACGGTGGACTTTTATTAGTGTTAATTCGCTTCTCGCACAAGGGTACAAATGTGTCCTGCTGAGTGAGTAAGTGATTTTAAAGTTTAGCCAGGCGTCCTCTGCATTGCCGTCATCTGATAGTTGCATATCTATTAGTTTTCGTCGGATTTCTATGAAGTTGGCTCTTTTGAAATTGGGCACCTTAACTTTATTTTCAGTCACCGATGTTTGAGCTCTAATGTCAACGCGCACTAGTTTATGATCGCAGGAACCGAGGTGTTCTCCTACCGTGACATTACTGACTAGGTTATCTTGGGTCGCTATAACAAGGTCAAGTATGTTATTTTGTCGAGTTGGTTCAGAAACCATTTGGCTTAGATAATTTTCCTCTAGAAATTCGATCATTCTATGGGACTCACCTTCTGTACCCGACAGTGTCGCCCAGTCGATATGGGGGAGGTTAAAGTCTCCTAGTATCAGTGAGTCGCTGTTATTAAGTGACTGCCTTAAGACGCTGTACATTTCAAGATCGCCATCAAGTGATTGCCCCGGAGGCCTGTAAGTGACAGATATATTTAAATTGACTTTTGCAAGAGAGAGAGAGAGAGAGAGAGAGAGAGAGAGAGAGAGAGAGAGAGAGAGAGAGAGAGAGAGAGAGACAGACAGACAGAGATGAAATTTCATAAGAAGTCAGGCAGTACCATGCAAATTTATAATTATTTTATTTGGCAGTAATCTGGGTTGTGATAGTACACACACACACACACACACAAAAAAAAAAAAAAAAAAATCTAACTTCAGGCCATCTTTCACCTGAGATACCAACCTGTTATATACAGTTTATTACTTCTCCTTTATATATATACGTACATGTGGACATGATCTCGTCCACCCATATATACACCCCAAAGACAGCTGCCCACCTCTCAGTTAAGTCTCGTCCACCCAAGTTGAGTAGCACTGTATAATCTAAATTCTACATTCCTTTGAACAGTATAAGTTTTGTGTATTCTTGACGACTTTTACTCTGTTTGCTCTTTATTAGATTATCAGTATAATGTTTTCCAGCATAATGGCATCTAACCTGGATGTATTTCTCTGTAATAGCCTTTATTAAAAATACCAGGTGATTTTCCAGTGGCCCAAAGTCTTTCATATGATGAACCAGAGTTGCAAATACAGGCTTGTACAAGTAGGTTTCTAAAACAGATCTCTTTAGTTCATTATAAGTTACTCTAGAAAGATTTTCCTCTGATGACACAAAATATGCTGCATGCATTCTGAAAACCTTTTCACAGGTCATGCATACATCAATAACATCGTCTGATGGAAAAATCAGAGCTCCTCTACTCTTCAGCATAACTAGAGAATTTATATCATTATAAGTGGTACTTTCTAATGCGTCTAGACAGGCTTCACACTTTAAACATTGCTTTAGTTTAAATACTACAAATCCAGCTATATATGCAACAATTTTCTGTGAGCATAATGACATATGTGTTGGGTGGGGTACATATACATAGTCATGATCACAGTGAGCAGAATCTTGGGCATTTTCTTCAAGTATTTTGCTTCTAGCAATAGATAAATTTATTGAGTGAGCAGATGGTGGTTCTGAATCTACATTATCATCCCTGGAGCAGTTACTAGAAACTGTTAAAATGGGAACTGATTGCAGTGGCAGAGTGTTTCCACCTAGTACATCTTGTACATCATTGTGAACAAGTAATTTTTTGTAAGCAGACTTGAACTGCCTCGCCGTTGGGTTATTATTACATCCTCCAAGTCTGCGTAATTTTGCAAAAAACAGCTCAAGATGATCTTGACTAAATTTATATGTTAATAAAAAAGTAATTCCATACTGTTGAGAGGAAACTATGGTGTCATACAAACCTATTAAGCTGTCTATACAAACAATAAATCCGAGAAATCCTGTTTTCCTGTTGCTTTCCAGAAGACAAGTGTAAGTGTTTGGCTGCTTCAGTGACATTATATAGGTCTTAGCTTCCTTCAGAAAATCAACATACTTCTTATGATTTTTGTTATTCATTGGGCATTTCCATTCACATGCTTTAAGATTCCTTGAGTTTAGAATGTCAAAAAGTCTGTTAAAAAATCTAACGAATTTTATTGTTGCCTCACAACCTTCAAATTCTTTAAATTTTTCATGCAAACAAAATTCAAGAGAACAAGCCACAGATTCACTTAAAAGTTGGGCTGCTAACTTTACATTCATTTTCTGTTTCATCCATTCTATGTGTTTATTTTTTAGTTTATTACCTAAATGAAGTCCCTCTTGTTGTTGCAAACTGTGCAGTTTATCAATATATTCCCATTTTACATACTTATTCTCATTGTCAACCAAACAGCATTTTTCAGCCAAAGTATTTCTCACTAACTTTAGCATATGACAAGGGTCCAGGAACACATAGATAGGCTTACCAGTTACAGGGTGAAGAAATAAAGTTTTCAAGTCATTAGAGTCAAGTTTGCACCCAAGGTTCTTTACCATTGCTACATTACATCTCGCACCATCAAAAGTCAAAGAAATAACAGTAATACCCACTGCATCAAGCTCTCTAAGCACTTCAATACTAGATTATTTCTTTCAGTTCCATTTAGTCCATCTATAAGGAAGTATCCAACAGGGAGTTTCTAGTGATCATTAACAGCTACCACCATAAATGTAAAGGCATTCTTTGCTACAGGTAAGATGTCACTGTCCAGCTGAGTCCCCATATCTATGTACACATGATATTTTTTTCTATCTCATTCTACATGCTGGCGTATTGCTACTTCATCTATCACCAAGGAACAAAGTAATTGTTTGTCATTTGCAGATGCAGCAACTGATTTAGACTGTGATACATTAAAGGCTGTTGAAATAAAACCGGAGTCTCCAAGTATAGTCTGGTACCATTTCTCTATTGTCCTTGGATGTGGTAAACAAGTGTCACATGTTTTCCTGACATACCTGTATGCATGTGGTGACTAAAAGTGTGGAGTTAATGCAAAATTTCTAAGCTCAGGTGAATATGATACTGGTACAGGTTTGTTTGATTTTTTTGCCACATGTCTTTTTAGAAGGTCTCCTACTCCCCCAGCACACTCCTCCAAAATATCCAAAGTATTAGTACTAAGCAAATCTTTGTCTTTTAACTCACTAATAATATTTTGTAGTTTAGCATTTCTTTTTAATAAATGTCTTTTTGACTGCTGTAAAGTTTTTATTTTTTTTCTAGCTGATACAAGGTTTGCTTGGCTTAATGATAATTTTCTTTTCAATTTAGCTTTCTCGGGAGAGACTGAAGACACCATGGGTAATTTTGAAAGTCTATGAGGTTCAGTATCCAGAGGGGGATTATAAATACTTTACTGTACAGTAGCAGCAGTCCCCTTTGAAGTGTGATGACTAATTTCCTTTGAATTTATGGAGTTTTCATCCTCCTCCATGGATGTGGCATCATTACTACAGTTATTTGCAGCATCAGTGTTTACAGTAGCATCCACTCTAGCCTCAACAGCAGGTCTAACTACTGTTTCTACTAGTACCTCACGTTTGGCAGGTGCTTTCCTAGTCTTCGTACCTTTTGTAAATGAGATGGAAAACCTTGAAAGACAGTTGGTATTACTCCTTTCTTCAACATTACATAATTTGGTGTGGTCCTGTCAAAATCTTCTTCCACAAAATGTCTAGAGCAAAGCACTGCCGATCTAGAGGGATTAAAATTTAGCCTACGTGTGGCCAGTATCCACTTCCTCCGCAACACTTCATCTCTAGGGAACCTGACGGAAATAAACGCAAAAACAACCACTTGGATAAGCAATTTTGGTAATAACATGAAACACTAATGAACGACGATCACAATACAGCACAGGGATGCAGTACAGGACATGACCACCATACACTGGTCACTAAACTATTCATATGTCAGAAACAAAAAAGTGCTCGGTTCCACTATTGGTCCTCTAGCAACAACAGACAGAAACATTGTTAATGAAGACACAGAAATGGCGAACATTCTAAATTGGCAAACATTCTAAATGACTTTTTTGCTTCAGTATTTACTGATGAAGACCTAGGAGATATAAAACCATTTACTGCAAGGCATAACGATGATACATATCTAAATAACATACATATCACAGAGCGTGACATACTTCAAGCAGTTACTAAAATTAACGTAAACAAAACTCCTGGTCCCGACAAAATTTCACCCCGAATCCTTAAAGAAGTCAATTAAGAAATCAGTCACCCGCTGTTAATTCTCTTTACGAAGTCCTTACATCAAGGCATCAAAGCATTCATGTTTTTTTTTTTTTTTTTTGATGAGAGGGCACTCCATGACAGTTGTGTTGCAGTGTGTGGCCCCCTGGCCTGGAACACTGCATGTGCAACAGAGACCAGGAGAGTTACTAACCTTCCAGTAGTACCTATATCCTAGTCTAAGGCGCACTGCTACCACACCCTGAGTTTCACTGTGTCTCCCATAAATGTAGTCACAGTTTTGGGAGACACTAACATAGTGGACTCTGCTGGTACTACCACCGTCACAGCCATGGGCGTCGATTGTGGGGGGGGGGAGACGTGGGGGACATGTTTTTTTTTTTTGCCCCCACCCCCCTCTTAACCTAACCCAAACTAACCACAGCTAACTTAAAACAATCTAAAATAACCTAATCTAACCTAACCTAACTTAACCTAACCTAATGTAACCTAAGCTAACCTATATTACAGAGGGGAGGCAAAAAAAAAAAAATTTCGATGAAAAAATGCCCCCACCCCCCTAACCTAACCAAAAATAACCTAAAATAACCTAAAGTGACCTAACCTATCCTATCCTAACCTAACCCACCTACGTAACCTAAAGTATGGGGGGGTGGGGGGCAAGAAATTTTTTTTTTTGCAACGGAAAAAATTGCCACATTTATAACCAGCACATCAAAATCTATCAGAAAAAATTAGTTTTAACCCCCAAATCCTATTCTGACCTCTGCGATAATAATACCTACCAGGATATTGATAAAATAAAAAGGTGTAATAATGAAGTCAACATTTAATGTTTTTTTTAAGGGTCTTGGAGCATGTTTATCACCAGACTAAAGCTATTACTTAATTATAAAATGTACTGCATGTGGCCTCAAAATGTCTCGGAAATAAGCAAATTTTTTAAAAATATTCCGGGGGAGGGGCTCAGCGCCCCCCGGATCCTCAGCTGTTTGGCTCGCTACGCTCGCCCCCTCCCTTCTGTCCCCCTCCCCCTATTTTAATTAATTAATTAATTAAAGGAATCGACGCCCATGGTCACAGCAGTGTGTCAGTTGGGCAGCAATGGTATTGTGGATGGATTGTTTAATTCTACTCTTAACATAACTAAGCGTGTTGCCTATTCAATGCCAGGGTCCACTGTGTTGTCCTGAAGGGCTCGTCTAGCAAGGCATCTGCCTTCTCATTGTGCTGGATGCCCATATGGGAGGGCACCCAGGTGAAGTGGATAGTAGCACCAGTGTCCTCTAGGGCATGGATGGCAGTAAGGCAGTGAGATCACAGTCAGTAGGTGAGGAGGACCAGAGCTCCTGCAAGGCTGCCTGGCTATCTACAAACAGACACATATCTTTGTTTAAAGCTGCTACAGTATTTTTATCATATGTATCTGGTTATACAGTTCTCAGCTCACCTGTGAAATGATGTAGATCCACTACGATCCCTTTTGGTACAGCCATAAGCTGAACAGGCAGGCATTGTATGTTGCTGTTAAGGGCCGCGATGATCTAGTTGATCTTATGAGCCCTGGTGACGTCCTGTGCATGAGGGTTTCACAGGCGTGACAGCTGCCCCGTCTTCTTGAGGAAGGCGCAGGTGAGGCGAATCACAGCTTCCTGCCGTGAGGGCGGCCAGCAGCGTTGGCAGGTCAAAGGTGGTCACGTCTAGGAAGGCCAGTTGGCTTCACAGCAGTACTCGGTGTGAGTGGAAGCGTGGACACTGCAGCAGGTGTTCGATGGTCTCGGGGACTGTACTGCACCAAGGGCAGTGAGGGTAGGGGCCAGGTGCAGGCGGTGCAGGTGTGCGGTGAGTCTGGTGTGGCCCAGACGGAGGCATTGTATGCACGTCCACAAGATCAGCTGACTGATGTTTTGGGTCTAAGGGGGGAGGGGAGACAGCGGACCAATAGCGCGTTGGCTTCACGTTCGTGACGTCATGCCGACTCCTCCCATAATACCTCCATGGTTATGCCGGACGTGTTACTTGGGTTCCGTGTCGCCGTCAGGAGACTCCGTGGGAGGGAGATATGTAAACACTTTGCACAGCTTCTGAACGCTGAGTCACTGCCTCGCTGACCGTCCCCCCAAGTTCCCACCATTTTGTCATGCTTTCCGTTTCCATCACAGCTCCCGTTTCCATTATTTTATCATTTGATTTATTTATTGGGGTTACTGGATAATTCTTCATATCCGATTCGTTTTCTTTTTTAGGTTGCTAATAAATATTGTTATTGTTATTAGACTATGATCAAGTACCCACATCACCGAGATATCCACTCACTGAGTAGTGATCTCTCTCTCTCTCTCTCTCTCTCTCTCTCTGAATGAAGTGAATATTTATTTTTTCGATAAAAAAATAGCATGTATAGTTATTATGGATGTACTCGATCATAGTCTAATAACAATAACAATATTTAGTTGCAACCTAAAAAAAAATCGGACATGAAGAATTATCAGTAAATCCAATAAATAAATCCGAACAATCTGGTACCGGTACCGAGCAATCTGGTACCGGTACCGTACCGTTTAGCTGGTACCGTTAGTACCGGTACCTGCCCACCCCTAAGCTGTCTGCCAGGTGAAAGCAACAGCACACGCCGAGGCCCGAGCAGCATCCCTTCTGGCCCTGCCCAACCAGCCCCCTAAAACACCCCAGAAGAAGAAGACGACGAAGGCTCCACACCCACGGGCCAGCGCTGGGGACCTGCTGGCCAGCGACACCCTCAGCCCCAACACTGCCAGGACAACACCTCCACCACCGCCGCCGGGAAGTCTTAACCTTCTCATGCAGCAGAAGTAGGTAAGCTTCTCCTTGACAGAGTGGAATCAAAGGCTCTTCGTTTCATCATCTCTCCTCCTCATACTGATAGTCTTCTACCTCTCAAATTCCGCCGCCATGTTGGCTCTCTTTCTATCTTCTATCGATATTTTCATGCTGACTGCTCTTCTGAACTTGCTAACTGCATGCCTCCCCTCCTCCCGCGAGTGTTGCCAACCAAAGTGCTCCAGAATTCCCTGAATCCACGAGCAAAAATTCCCTAGAATTCCCCATTTTATAATATAGTACCATATTTTGTGGGTATCATTTAAAAATTAATAGGAAATCACACAATAGAGTTGAAGGGCAGCAGTGCTGCAGTACAGGAGAATCACATGCATTTAATGCAAAAACATATTTATAATTTATGTCTTGTGGTAGAAAAAACAATAATGGATGGCCATTTAATGAAAGATAAACTTTGTTATACCAAAAAAAGAACCTTGTTATACCAAAAAAAGAATGCGTACTCGGCCACTTCATTATACATGTATATGTGCAGTGCACAAATATAACAAATAAAACACTGTGCTTCATATTTCTGTAAAGAAAAAACAAAAACTCTTGGTTCATGTTATTTGCTATTTAATCTGAATCACTTGCATCACGCTCATACATACCTAGATTCATTTTGCTTATCAGTTTGTCTTCAACAGAAAAAGTGCCACATCTAGTATCTTCCAAATACCGTTTGGAATGAAGAAATCCAACAAGTGTTTTGGTTGAAAGTCTGTTCCTCTGTTTTGTTTTCAGGTTGTTCACAGCTGAAAAAATTCTTTCTGCTGAGGCACTAGAGTGAGGAAGACATAGGAGACCAGAAACAAGCTGTGACAAATGTGGAAACATTGGTGTATCATCACCACTCTTCATTTCTTTAATTGTACACCAAAACTCTTCAACATCAGTGGAGTCTGGCACATTAAGTTCAGTATTTCTCAACACCCTCCATTCCCTGTCTACCTCATTCAGCTTATCAGGTCCTATTATCCCAGGAACTAAACTAGCTAGTGGTGCAATGGAGGTTATATTCCTATTCATTACTACTCTGGGATGAATGAAGCTGATGTTCTTGAGTACCAAGCTTTTAAATGGAAACCTCATATATATTTGGTTTACACTCTCAATGAGAAACCCTAAGCAACGTTTCTGAAAAGCTTCTAGATCAGATTTTGACAATCCATGAGTGTTATTTTCAACTGCAGCAGATACTTTGGCACCCAAATAAATCTTATGAAGGGGAACAAAGTTGGATGGATTTCTGTACTGTACATTTTCAATAGCAGTCCTCCTCATATAATCACCCCTGATGTAACAGTCCATGATTGTCTTACAAACAGTGCTGACTGACTCATACATTGTATGGATCTGAGGTCCTTGTGACTGCATTTTCTTATTAAGATCATTAAAAAGAGGCAAAATGAATTCAAGAAACTGTAAGTATAGCTTGTTTGCTGGATCCTTCAGCTTATCCAAAATACTTTCCGCTGCTAAGATCCTATCAGATAAAGCTGCACTTGTAAAATAAAGCTGAAGAGCATCATACTGCTCCAATAGCCTAGAAACTACAGCCTGCAAAGAGAGCCAGCGAGTCTGACTAGGGTGAAGCAGTTTGTGGGGTTTTACTTTCACAAACTCCTGGAACTCTTTCAGTTCAGATAGCCGCTTAGGACTGGACATGAAATAATTGTAAACATCCCTAGCTAACTGTTCTACTACTCTAGGAAGAGTTGCACACGCATAAGAAGCACACAAATGAAAGCTATGACAGATGCACTTCATGACAAACAAATCAGGAATGTCACTTTTCAAACGAGAAGCTAGAGAATTATGGGCACCCATCATAACACTGGCCCCATCTGAGGCAAAGCCAATCATATTATCTTTATATGGAATTCCTTCATCTGCTAAACATTTCACTACAGTCTCATACAGACTCTGGGCACTAGCATTTTCAAGTGGAATCAGATCATAGAATGCATCAGTGACTTTTGTTTTAATCATTGTGCGAGCAATTACACAGAGATGTTTGGTGCACCCTTTGTCAGTTGATTCATCAACTATGAGTGAAAACTTTTTTTCTCTCAAAATGTCTACCAACTCCTCTCTACTGGACTTACCAAGTACATTCTTTATCACTGCTGTAGTTTTTGTTCTACTACTTGCAATTTTCTTTGCAATATCAGAGTCCTTACACACTGATCTTATTAACTCTGGCAGGTGTGTCATGATATTCAAGGGGAGGTTGTGTTCCACAACAAAGGCAGCAAGTTTTATTTCACCTTCTTTCACATTCTTTCCTCTCATTGGGTTACTGACAGATGGCAATGACATAAGTGTGGGTTGCTTAGATACACTCCTAATACTACTTTTGTGTTTCTGTCCCTGTGCATGCTTTTCTAATTCAGATTTCTTTGCATTTAATTCACAGTCACAGGCCTTGCAGTAAGCTCTCGAGTCACTTTTCGCACTAGGTTGTAACCATCCCTTAAATGTAGGTAAGGATTCCCAGTGCTTTGCATATTTCTGTAAATACTTGGCCTTCTTAGCAGCCCTGGGTGGAGTATCTGGGGGAGTCTTAGGATCATCTGGGTCATCCATGGTAACACAACTGTAAAGGACATGTATATATCACTACGAATTATAAGGGCTAAGATGGATATTAGGTCCGACTCAACACTCTAAGAAATTAACTAACTCACCTTATCGAGTGGATAGGTTACTACCAAGTGGCTACCTAGGTTACTATCGAGTAGCTACCGTAGGTTACTATCGAGTGGCTAGGTTTACTATCCAAGGTCTTAATGATCGTTAGTGTCTTAAAAAAAAATGCGGCACAAATAACGGTCATAATTGGGGTAAAGATGGTGTCGGGTGGCCGGATTGATTGATAATACAGAAAAAAAAAATCATAACAATGAAACTAAAAATTTGCACAGGAAATGGAATACACCATCATGTAGAGGAAAAAATACTGCATTAGGTGAGTTAGTTCATTTCTTAGAGTGTTGAGTCGGACCTAATATCCATCTTACCCATTATAAGTCCACAGAGTAATATAAATGATAAAATCAACAGTTACGAAACTAGCTATGAAATACGTCTTTTCTAAACCTCCAACTGCTGCAATTCACACATGTAGCCTAATTACTGATGACTGGTGGCGACTTACTGCTGAACACTGAGTGGCTGACGAGTGACGACCGTGACGGGTGGAGGTGTAGCACTAGTCTGTAGCGTGGGGTCAGTGGGACGTGAACGGCTAGCATACGTTTTCTTTCTGAGTCGGACCTGTTCGGTTCGGGATCGATTCACACCCACAGTATCACCCAATTCACACATTGAAAACAGAATTTCCTCCAATTTCGTATTTAAACTGTCAATTCGTGCTCTTATAAGCACGTTTTGTATTCAGTGTTTTTATTGTTTTGTCGTTAAATTGCAACTAGTACTACATATTAACGTAATAATCCCATAAGCCAAAATATTCCCCATATTGAGAGACATTTTCCCCATTTCCCCATTGGGACCTTCGATTCCCTAAATCTGGGGATATTTCCCCAGATATTTCCCCTGGGCGCGGCCCCGCTGCACAAGACTTTCTACTCATGCTCATCCCTATACTGTCCAAACCCATTATGCAAGAGTTAACCAGCATCTTCACTCTTTCATCCCTCACGCTGGTAAACTCTGGAACAATCTTCCTTCATTCCTTCACTTGAGACCTGATATCATCTCAAATTTCCTCCTTCAGATTCTTGACATCACTCTTGATCTCCTCTAAGGCCTCAGTGGTTTTAGTTTCCAGGGCATCCATACGTCTTTCTACTTTATCCTGTCTCTTGGATGTGTTGGTTACTTGTTTGAACAATTTCCCCGCAACAATATCGCATTTGGTACAATACCAGTGAATCTTACTTACTTGATTGCTGTTCAGGAAATTATACACTGCCTCAGTGACCTCCTCACACTTTATGTGGTGCCACATTTCACATAGTTCACAGCCTAGAGCCTTGTCTTCCTCACCAACCTTAACCTTACAGACTGGGCATGTGTCTGTTTGTTTATCTGCGTCGCTATCGTCTGCCCCTGTCAGCTGATCATCCCCGCCCCCAGCCGCAAGGCTTGTTTTGCCAGATCCAACAGTATCCTTGGTTTTTGTGCCCGCCTTCTTACTAGACGGATTATTCTTCGAACGATTCATTCTTCTGGCAATATTACTATTGGAGAATTCCTTCACTTTTACAGAGCTCTCACGGGCACGTCCACCCTCGACCACGACCACGGACCCTAGGCCTCCGGTGTGTGGAGGAAAAGAGAACAAGGAAAGAACGAGGACAACAACAACACACTCAGCCGCCGCAAAGGTTGGGGCCGCCTCACCTGCAGGGCTGGACAGCAGCATGAGTGGCCAGGACAAGCAGGAGCAGACTGCTGCAGGGGGCAGGAGGGTCAGTGGTCACCAGATGAAGCAACTTGCTGCTGGCAACTCCAGCAACAAAGGAGAGAGGAAGTTTGTGTGTCTGGAGTGTGGAAAAGAATTAACCACATGGCATGGCCTCAGATATCACACCCTTACACACACTGGTGTGAAGAACTATGAATGTAAGGAATGTGGGAAACAATTCATCCAGAAGAGTCACCTTGATAGACACACCCTTACACACACTGGTGTGAAGAACTATGAATGTAAGGAATGTGGGAAACAATTCATCCAGAAGAGTCACCTTGATAGACACACCCTTACACACACTGGTGTGAAGAACTATGAATGTAAGGAATGTGGGAAAAAATTCATCCTGAAGAGTCACCTTGATACACACACCCTTACACACACTGGTGTGAAAAACTATGAATGTAAGGAATGTGGGAAAAAATTCATCCGGAAGAGTCACCTTGATACACACACCCTAACACACACTGGTGTAAAAAGTCATGAGTGTGAAGAGTGCGGGAAGAGGTTCAGTGTGAAGCAGGCACTCAATCGACATGTCTTCAGGCACTATGGCCTTAGAGAGTTCAAGTGTGATGTTTGTGGAAAGCTCTTTAAGACAAAGAGAGACATTGCCAGGCACATGAAGATCCACTTCTGAAGTGTGTCTGCCTACAGTAGTTATAGTGACCAGGGTAGGGAAGGGGATGGGAGGGAGAGGAAGGGGAGGAAGAAGAAGGGAAGGCTGCAGTAGGGAAGGGAAGGAAATCCCAAGGAAGGAAAAGGGAGAGTAATGTGGTGTGGCTGGGTGTGGTGTGGTGTGGCTGGGTATGGTGTATGGTGTGGCTGGGTATGGTGTGTGGTGTGTGTTGGGGCTGGGTATGGTGTGGTGTGTGGTGCGGCTGGGTATGGTGTGGTGTGGTGTGTGGTGCGGCTGGGTATGGTGTGGTGTGTCGTGCGGCTGGGTGTGGTGTGTGGTGCAGCTGGGTTTGGTGTGGTGTGTGGTGTGGCTGGGTATGGTGTGGTGTGTGGTGTGGCTCGGTATGGTGTGGTGTGGTGTGTGGTGTGGCTGGGTGTGGTGTGGTGTGGCAGGATTTGACTCGGCGACTTTTTTTACCTCGCTGTTGGTGGTGTTTGCAGAAGGACAAGCAGGACCCGGACGGTGACATCATTATGAGGCTTGAGTACGGTCTCCTGAACTCCTCGTCCCTGGAGCTGATTGGTGAGTTGGCGACCCTGTTTTTTCTTTGTTCGCATGTCTCTCTGTCTCTATCTCTGGTTGTGGCTTTTAATTGATGGGTCTGTCTATGTCTGTGTCTCTGGATGTTTTATTTGCTTCTCATTTTCTCTCTCTCTGTCTGGGTCTCTCTTTGTCTTTGTCTGTCTCTGTTTTTCTCTCATTTTCTCTCCCTGTGTGTCTCTGTCTCTCTGGATGTTTTATTTGCTTCTCATTTTCTCTGTCTGTCTGTCTGTCTGTCTCTGTCTCTCTCTGGATTTCTGTAGCTTTTCGTGATGGTTGTTTTTTTCTGTTTTTATTTTCTCTATGTCTGTCTCTGTTTGCGTCTCTGTGTCTTTCTTTGTCTGTCTCTATCTCTCTGGATTTCTGTAGCTTTTAGTGCTAATGGTTGTTTTATCTACTTCTCATTTTCTCTGTGTCTGTCTCTTTGGTAGTATTGCTTTCCTTCTCTTTCTCTACTTATCCCTGTTTCATTTTCCTCCGTTCTCATTTTTTGTTCTCTTTCTGTTCTTATGTCTTATTTTTTCACCGTTTTCCTTTCATTCTTTTCCTTTTTCATTTCTCTCTTCCTCTCCTTGTCTTAGTTTTCCCTTTTCATTTCTTCTTCTTCCTTTTGCTGTCTCATTTTCTCTGTGTCTGGCTCTCTGGATTTCTGTAGCTTTTATTTATTTTTACAACAAAGGAGACGGCTCAAGGGCAACAAAAAGTGCATAGAAAAAAAAGGCCCGCTACTCACCGCTGCCATAATAGACGAAAGTAAAGAGTGGCCAAGAGAGAGGTCAATTTGTGGTGGAGAGGTGTCTTGATAATGGCTGTTTTATGTCTACTTCTCATTTGGTCTCTGTCTGTCTCTATCTCTGGGTTTCTGTAGCTTGTAGTGATAGTTCTCTTTCTTCAACCATCTTAACGGCCCCAAAATTTCTTCTGATGAGAGTATGAGGTCAGCCTCTGAGGACAGGTGACACTCTCTCTCTCTCTCTCTCTCTCTCTCTCTCTTCTGGAAAAACAAATTGAATAGGTAACCTGGTGTTCACTTTCTCCGCAGAGCAACCCACGTGTACCTCCCCAGTCTAATGGTGAGCCTGGCGCCGCCCCTCGTGGTCTTCCAGCCTCCTCACCAGTGCATCTTCCACTCCTCCGAGCTTGTGTATAACTTGACCAACCAGTGATGAGGTGAGTGAGGGAAGGGAACAGAAGGAAGAGAAGGTTGAGAAAGGGAAGGGAAGAGAAGGGAAGGTTAAGGAAGGGAAGAGAAGGGAAGGTCAAGGAAGGGAAGGGAAGGTCAAGGAAGGGAAGGGAAGAGAAGGGAAGGTCAAGGAAGGGAAGAACATAAGAACATAAGAACGTAGGAGTCTGCAAGAGGCCGGTAGGCCTGTACAAGGCAGCTCCTTTGAACCTAAGCTCCCGTGTATCTAACCCCACCTAATATCGCTGTCCATGAATTTATCTAATCTATTTTTGATTAGAAGAAGAGAAGAGAAAGAAAGGGAAGGGAAGAGAGAGGAAAGGAAAGGGAAGAGAGGAGAAGGGAATGGAAGGTCAAGGAAGGAAAGGGAAGGGAATGGAATGAAAGGGAAGGGAAGGGAGAGAAAGATAAAGGAGCGGAAGGGAAGGGAAGGGAGAGGAATCAGAATCAGAAACTTTATTTCCATTTTATACAATGGTTATTCTTTACAGGCTTAAAACTATTGATCATAGTATATAGAGTGGTCCCCCCCCAGGCGGGGACTCCGAGGCAGGGTGAAGGTGCGCCATTTTGAAATTTGGGAAAAGATGTCTACATAGTTTGTCTATTTTTGATCTGTTGCTCTGTCTGGAAAGCTGGATTTTCTTATAGCCTTCTCAAACTAATGCTTCCTCTACATAGTTTGTCTATTTTTGATCTGTTGCTCTGTCTGGAAAGCTGGATTTTCTTATAGCCTTCTCAAACTAATGCTTCCTCTACATAGTTTGTCTATTTTTGATCTGTTGTCTGTCTGGAAAGCTGGATTTTCTTATAGCCTTCTCAAACTAATGCTTCCTCTACATAGTTTGTCTATTTTTGATCTGTTGCTGTGCCTGGAAAGCTGGATTACCTCATGTCATTAGAATGCAATTGATACCTTTTCTTGGCCTTTGGAAAGAGTTGATGTGAGGGGAAGTGTTGAGGATGCCCGCCTACAGTCCTTGCTGAGCAGTTTCTGTGTCTTTCAGAGCGTGTGAAGCAGTTTGCCAACCTGGTCCTGGCCCTCATGATGCTGTTCGCCAGGTACAATCACTGGATGGTGGGCGACAAGTTTGAGAGACTCGCCCCCTCACTGGTAATTATGCCCCGTTGTCATTTTTCCTTCTCTCTGTTCAGGGGCAGGACCTAGTGTTTTTTATGCCTTTTTTGTTTTATTGCCCTTGAACTCTAAAAGATAAAACTACATGACCTCCCCTAACCTAACTTAATCTCCCCTAACCTAACCTTACCTAACCTTTCCTGACCTCCATTAACCTTTTATAACCTCCCTTAACCTCACCTAGCCTTACCTAACCTCTCCTAATTTAACCTATCCTCCCCTTCCCTAGCCTACCTTAACTTAACCTCCCCTCCCTCCCCCCAGGTGTTCTTCATTCTAACCTGCCGGCTCATCGCTGAGTACCAAATCCACCGGAAGGAGAAGATGGACAAGGCGGCGGCAGCGGCCAAGAAGTCACCCGCCGCAGCCGCCGAAGGGAAGGACGGAGGAACAGCCGCCAACTCCATCGCTGGCGGCTCCACGTCTACTCTCGTCTCCTCCTCCTCCTCCGCCTCCTCCTCCTCTCTCAACATGGACGGTCGAAAAAGGATGTTTAGTGTGGAGGTGTTTGATTGGGGTATGTGGGTTGGTGTTTATAATTTCATTTGTGTGTGTGTGTGTGTGTGTGTGTGTGTGTGTGTGTGTGTGTGTGTGTGCTACCCTTCCCTCCCTCCCTCACCCCAATGTTTGTCTCTAGGTGTTTGTAGGCGATAAGATGACCTTTCAACACACCTTCTTTCTTTCCTTTATTCTTTCCCTCTTTACAACGTTATTGTAAGTATACGTAACCTTAAACTAATGAAATACAAGTTACGTGAACCCTACCCTCGAGATATGTTATTTTGATCTCTGTACGTATAGGCAAGATTATGTCTCTTAAACTAACGATATATAAGTTATGTCAACCTTAACCTGCGAGGTGTTTGTATAAGTAACCTCAATTCACTGGTATGTTTGTATAAGTAACCTCAATTCACTGGTATGTTTGTATAAGTAACCTCAATTCACTGGTATGTTTGTATAAGTAACCTCAATTCACTGGTATGTTTGTATAAGTAACCTCAATTCACTGGTATGTTTGTATAAGTAACCTCAGTTCACTGGTATGTTTGTCTAAGTAACCACAATTCACTGGTATGTTTGTATAAGTAACCTCATTTCATTTCATATGTTACCTTGATCTGTATGTATAGGGAAGATTATGTCATTTAAACTGATGGAATATAATTTGTCAACCTTACTTACGAGATGTTTGTATAAGTAACCTCAATTCACACTTTGATCTCTGTACGTTGAGGCAAGGTTACGTCATCCCAGCACTCACTGTTTGCTTATTTCTCGTCTTTACGTAGACGTAACATTACGATCCTTGTATTGTTGTAGGACTTGTGTTGTGGAGAGGAAGTATTGCTGTAGGACTTGTGTTGTGGAGAGGAAGTATTGCTGTAGGACTTGTGTTGTGGAGAGGAAGTATTGCTGTAGGACTTGTGTTGTGGAGAGGAAGTATTGCTGTAGGACTTGTGTTATGAAAGAGAGAGTTCGTAATGACAATATATTTTAAGTTCTTCCGACTCGGAACGACAACACAGGCTCGGGATAAATGGTTACGTAGAGTCAGTTACGAGGAGGTTCTTTTCGGCTCCATATATTACTTGTCGTCTCAAGGAGGTACGTACATATATCGTTTAGTCATGTACGCCGGGTTTTTCAAGCATGGTAGTAGTATCAAGCTCTGTGGCTGGTGTGACTTTGCTTCTAATTTTGAGATGGAGTTGTTAGCTAGAAGTCCTGGATTTTCAGAGTGAAGTCAACACATTAACAAACCAGCAAAGACAAGTCAGCCACAGTGTTCTTGACGAAGGCTAATACAGCGTTTGAACATTCAGGCGCTAATTTCTTTGTTCGCCCTAAAGATGAAACAATCCATTACTCTGTTGGCAGCCCAGAAGTCAAGTATTTGTTCATTATTAAGAGGAATAAAAACACTTTGAATTGTTTCCCTTTGTTTGTCTCTGCGAAGAATCAAAACTGTTCTCCACCAGACAAACGACGTAATGTAATCTTATAAGGGAAATAAGTGTTATAAAAATTGCAATAGTTTGTCAGAAAGGCCTATTTTTAACCCCTTGACTGTGGATTTCCTACAAGAAGACATCAAAAAGCTATGGGAGTGGAACAAAAAGTGGCTGCTACAATGCAATGATGAAAAATGTTAAGTCCTGCACCTTGGGAGGGGATATCCAGCACACCAATACCACATGGGAAACACTCCACTATCCACCACAGAGGCAGAGAAAGAACTGGGAGTGTATGTTACCAGGCTACCAGTGAAGGGATATCCAGCACACCAATACCACATGGGAAACACTCCACTATCCACCACAGAGGCAGAGAAAGACCTGGGAGTGTATGTGACCAGGCTACCAGTGAAGGGATATCCAGCATACCAATACCACATGGGAAACACTCCACTATCCACCACAGAGCCAGAGAAAGACCTGGGAGTGTATGTGACCAGGCTACCAGTGAAGGGATATCCAGCACACCAATACCACATGGGAAACACTCCACTATCCACCACAGAGGCAGAGAAAGACCTGGCTAAGACCGCTAATGGGCTGGGGCCGTCCAAGAGGGCCTACTGGTGCTACAGGCAGACAGGGGATAGACAGGAAGCTGATGAGAAAATAGAATTCCCAAACCAAGTCTGGTGTGTGTCTGTATGCATATGTGTGTGTGTGTGTGTGTGTGTGTGTGTGTGTGTGTGTGTGGACTAGAACAAACAAACAAAAACATAGACCAATAGTTACATTAGGAAGACATACTCAAAAAGGAAAAAAACTTATTCATGGAAACCAACAAGGAAAGGTTAGATACTGAGGAAGGGAGGAAGAACAAAGGGGTGGAATAAGATAACATGTGCTTGTGTGCTTAGAACTGAGTGTTGGAAGATCAAGACAGGAAGGAAGGGCATGATTGCAGGCTGCTGGAAAATACAATACAATACATTACGATAGATTACAGTATGGAAAGTATGTACCTGCCTCTAATAGTACATACTGAGGATGATATGTAGCTACTTCTTCCATCCTCACAATTAATACAGGAAGGAAGGGCATGATTGCAGGCTGCTGGAAAGTACAAAAAGATACATTGCAATAGATTACAATATGGGATAATAGTGTAGCTACTTCTAATAGTATATACAGAGGATGATATGTAGCTACTTCTTCCATCCTCACAATTAATACAGGAAGGAAAGGCATGATTGCAGGCTGCTGGAAAGTACAAAAAGATACATTGCAATAGATTACATCATGGAATAATAGTGTGTAGCTATACTAATACAGAGGATAATATATAGCTACTTCTTCCATCCTCACAACGAAGGCAGCATTTCCAGACAGTAAGTAACAGCATAATCGCAAACCTCTGGAAGATACAAAGTGACACAAAGTGAAAACATAATTGGAAGCTGCTGCTGGAAATTACGAAAAGGACATTACGAGATGAAACACAACAGACCAGCGTGCTTCCTCCTTCCTCTGAATTATGGCAAAATCTCTTGGACAGGAACAGAAAAGAAAATGATAAACTGCTGGAAAAATACAAAGAACTACTGGGAAAGAAATGGATGCAAGGTGATAGATTATGTTACGAAATGGGGAAATAATACGTGAACTAACTGTCCCTTCCCCTGAATAGAGACACATAAGCCAATGCCAAGGAAATAAAGACACTAGACCAGTGGCTCCCAAACTTTTTACATGATGCCCCCTATTGATTTATAAGAAATCCTCGCGCCCCACATCATTTGTTACTCCTTTATGTGTGTGTGTGTGTGTGTTTATTTCTTGCAAAACTGCAATTTTTGGCAGATGGAATCACGCCCTCTCTTTACCTAGCTCACGCCCCCCAAGGAGGCATGCCCCCCAGATTGGGAACCACTGCACCAGACGATAGATTGTCACGAAATAGGGCAATGATATGTGGGGTCATCAGTACAGGTGTGGGGTCATCAGAGCAGGTGTAGGGTTGGCAGGGCAGGTGTGGGCCCATCAAGGATTATTGTCAGGACAGGTGTGGGGCTGTCATGGCAGGTGTGGGGCTTTCAGGGCAGGTGTGAGGATGTCAGGGCTGGTGTGGGATTGTCAGGCCAGGTGTGGGGCTGTCAGGGCAGGTGTGGTGTCATCAGTGCAGGTTTGGGGTCGTCAGGGTAGGTGTGGGGCCATCATGGAAGGTGTTGGATCGTCAGGGCAGGTGTGGGGCTTTCAAAGCAGGTGTGACGATGTCAGGGCAGGTGTGGGATTGTCAGAGCAGGTTTGGGGCTGTCAGGGCAGGTGTGGTCTCATCAAGGCAAGTGTGGGTGTGTCAGGGCTGGTGTTGTGTCACCAGTGCAGGTTTGGGGTCGTCACGGTAGGTGTGGGCCCATCATGGGAGGTGTTGGATCGTCACGGCAGGTGTGGGGCCGTCATGGCAGGTGTTGGATTGTGAGGGCAGATGTGGGGCCATACATCAATGCAGGTGTGGGGTTGTCAAGGCAGGTGTGGGGCCGTACATCACGGAAGGTGTGGGGCTGTCAAGGCAGGTGTGGGACTGTCAAGGCAGGTGTGGGGCTGTCAAGGCAGGTGTGGGGCTGTCAGTCACGGCAAGTGTGGGATCGTCAGGGCAGGTATGGGCCGTCATGGCAGGTGTGGGACTGTCAGGGCAGGTGTGATCGAGGTTGTCAGGGCAGGTGCGCGCGATTGTCATGGCAGGTGTGGGGCCATCATTGCTGGTGTGGGACTGTTAGAGCAGGTGTTGGGCCATCATGGCAGGTGGTGAGCGATCATGGCAGGTGTGGGACTGTCATGGCAGGTGTGGGGCCATCATGGCAGGTGTGGGACTGTCAGGGCAGGTGTTGGGCCATCATGGCAGGTGTGGGACTGTCAGGGCAGGCGTGGGACTGTCAGGCCAGGTGTTGGGCCGTCACGGCAGGTGTGGGACTGTCAGGGCAGGTGTTGGGCCGTCACGGCAGGTGTGGGACTGTCATGGCAGGTGTGGGGCCGTCATGGCAGGTGTGGGACTGTCAGGGCAGGTATTGGGCCGTCATGGCAGGTGTGGGACAGTCAGGGCAGGTGTGGGGCCATCATGGCAGGTGTGGGACTGTCAGGGCAGGTGTTGGGCCGTCATGGCAGGTGTGGGACAGTCAGGGCAGGTGTGGGGCCGTCATGGCAGGTGTGGGACTGTCAGGGCAGGTGTTGGGCCGTCACGGCAGGTGTGGGACTGTCAGGGCAGGTGTTGGGCCGTCACGGCAGGTGTGGAACTGTCAGGGCAGGTGTTGGGCCGTCAGGGCAAGTGTGCGATCGTGAGGGCAGGTGTGGCCGTGTAGGGCCGTCATGGCAGGTGTGGGACTGTCCAGGCAGGTGTGGGGCCGTCATGGCAGGTGTGGGACTGTCAGGGCAGGTACGTGTTGGGCGGTCATGGCAGGTGTGCGATCGTCAGCGCAGGTGTGGGGGCATCAGGGCAGGTGTGGGGCCATCAGGGCAGGTGTTGGGCCGTCAGGGCAAGTGTGCGATCGTCAGGGCAGCTAGGTGTGGGGCCATCACGGCAGGTGTGAGATCGTCAGGGCAGGTGTGGGGCCATCAGGGCAAGTATACAATCGTCAGGGCAAGTATACGATCGTCAGGGCAAGTGTGCAATCGTCAGGGCAGGTGTGGGGCCGTCAGGGCAGGTGTGGGGCCGTCAGGGCAGGTGTGGGGCCATCAGGGGAAGTGTGGGGCCATCAGGGGAAGTGTGGGGCCATCAGGGCAGGTGTGTGATCGTCAGGGCAGGTGTGGGGCCATCAGGGCAAGTGTGGGGCCATCAGGGCAGGCGTGGGGCCATCAGGGCAGGATTGGGGCCGTCAGGGCAGGTGTGGGGCCATCATGGCAGGTGTGGGACTGTCCAGGCAGGTGTGGGGCCGTCACGGCAGGTGTGTGACTGTCAGGGCAGGTGTTGGGCGGTCATGGCAGGTGTGTGACTGTCAGGGCAGGTGTGGGGCCATCAGGGGAAGTGTGGGGCCATCAGGGCAGGTGTGGGGCCATCAGGGCAATTAAGTGTGGGGCCATCAGGGCAGGTGTGTGATCGTCAGGGCAGGTGTGGGGCCATCAGGGCAGGATTGGGGCCGTCAGGGCAGGTGTGGGGCCATCAGGGCAGGTGTGGGGCTGCCAGGGCAGGCGTGTGCATGGGGCCGTCAGGGCAGGTGTGTTGCCGTCATGGTGCCTTCCTGTGGTCAGGGGCCGTCTGTCTTGCCCATAATTCCGCCCCAACCTTACCTATGACACACACCCGTGTAAGGCATTGTGCTGCCAAAACATGTGTGTGTATTGTACGCAGGGTTGCCAATCCGATTTAGCTGATCGTACTAAATCGGGCCAACAAAACGTACCAAATCCGGACAAAACGTACCCAAACGAAAGTGAACAAGATTATATATATATATATATATATATATATATATATATATATATATCTATATATATTTATATATATATATATATATATATATAGACACACAGAGAGAGAGAGAGAGAGAGAGAGAGAGAGAGAGAGAGAGAGAGAGAGAGAGAGAGATTTGCTGCACACACACACACACACACACACACACACACACACCTTCAAATATTATATTTACGTCAAATGCATGAGTAGAAACAATTAAGGTCAGTACAAAGGGACTTTGAATCGAAAAATATTGTTATGCCGGACGTGTTACTTGGGTTCCGTGTCGCCGTCAGGAGACTCCGTGGGAGGGAGAAATGTAAACACTTCGCACAGCTTCTGTAGTTTATTATTCTTCCTTAGTAGTACACTTCACTCTGACTCTTCACTTACCACTAGCTTACTATGACTGGGACTGGCCCTCTCTCGCCCTCTTCTCCTATATATATCCAGAACAGTACAGTCTAGAATATTACAGTATATTTCAGATCATACAAGAACATGTAGCAAAAATATATGCGAGTTGGCAACACTTCCCGCCTGGCGCCTGGCTCGCCTTGCTCCCCGCCCCTTTGCTCGTTTCTGCGGGAGCCTTCTAGAGGCCTATGGTCGCCGGGGGAGGCTTCCAGCACAACACTATCCCCCCCTCTTAATTGTGATCGTCCCGATCACACACTTAACTATGTACAAACATAAGAGAATTAATCAAAAACATAATAATCGTCGTATCGCTGTGGACGCCTGCGTTGTCTCTGTCTTCTGTTCGTTGCCTCCTGCGTGTCTGTCTTCTGGTGCGCCTCGTCGTCGTCCGCTTCTTGGGGTGTCCCTGGAACATTTGCCGAAGCCGGGAGGTTATCTCCCTCGGCTGAAAGGGCCAGGAGGCCTACGTCGTCGTCGACCTCCTCTCGGTCCTGGACGTCCCTTGCGTTTTCGTCGGCTGCTGGGTGTCTGTAGTTGTTCCAGGTGTAGTTTCCCGGACCGTGGTACCTCCATAGGCGGTTGACGTGGACAACTTTCGGCTTGGTCTTTTCCGTTCTCCGGATTCGGTAAGTCACGTCGGAGAGGCGTTCTAGCACAGTGTAAGGGCCTTCCCAGGGGCTCTGTAACTTCGGAGACTGTCCTTTCTTCCTCTGCGGGTTGTAAAGCCAGACTCGGTCTCCTTCCTTGAAGTCAACGTGGCTTGCCCTCATATTGTAACCGCGCTTCATGGCCTCCCCGGAGAACTTCAAGGCACCTCGGACTTGATGGTGCACCTCTTCCAGCCGTTCCTCTAGTTGACGGGCAAAACTGAGGCGTCCTTGGAAGGCTTTCCCCAGGAGGCCTTCCTGTCAGTAGGTCCACCGGCAATCGCAGCTCACGTCCAAACATCAGCTTTGCCGGTGAATACCCCGTAGTCTCGTGGGCGGCAGACCTGTAGGCCATGAGGAGCGCAGGCAGCTTCTGATCCCGTGAAGACTGATCATTGTTGCACTGCTTGGCCAACTCCTGGCCCAACGTCCAATTAAACCTCTCCACCATTCCATCTGACTGTGGGTGCAGAGGGGTGGTCCGGGTCTTCTTGATACCCAGAAGCTTGCAGCACTCAGCAAGGACTGTTGACTCAAAATTCCTTCCCTGGTCGGAATGGAGCTCGTTAGGCACACCGAAACGACAGAAGAACTCCTCCACCAAAACCTTGGCGATGGTAGTGGCTTCCTGGTCAGGGATGGCGTAGGCTTCCGGCCACTTGGTGAAGTAATCCATTGTGACGCAGATGTACCTATTTCCGTTCGTCGTCAGAGGCAAGGCTCCTGCTATATCCACTGCCACCCGTTCCATGGGGGCTCCAACCTGGTAGAGTTGCAATGGGGCACGGTGACGCTTCTTGGGGCCCTTCTTTGCACAGCACACCTCACACGCGTGACACCATTCTTCCACGTCCTTCCTCATGCCAACACAATAGAACCTTTGGCGCAGGCGACTCAGTATCTTCTTTACCCCAAGGTGTCCGCTGGTGATGCTGTCGTGCATTTCTTTCAAGACGCCTTCCCGGGACTTCACAGGTAGCACCGTGGACCAGTAGTGGTCAAGACCATCATGAGAGACCCAGCGTCGCTGCAACACCCCGTCGTCTATTCGAAGAGTGTCCCACTGAGTCCAGTAATTCTTGGTGGTAGGGCTTTCTCTCGAGATTACTTCCCACCCAGGTCGCGTTGACGATTGACTCAGCCACTCCATAATTGGTCTCAGATCTCGGTCCTCCCGCTGCAGTTTTCCCAAGTCTTCCCATGGCACCTCCGCTGTCTGTTCCACTGTAGTGCGGCGGCACATATTCTGGACGCTTTCCCTCTGGAGGCAATGTTGACACTCAGGTAGGCAGGGGCGCCGGCTCAAGCTGTCCGCGTTACCGTGTGTTAGCCCAGATCGATGCACAATAGTGTAGTGATGTTGCTCTAGTTTACCTATCCAGCGAGCAAGCTGGCCCTCAGGGTTTTTCAGTGACTTCAGCCACCGCAATGCAGCGTGATCCGTGCGGATGGTGAACGTTGCACCGTACAGGTATGCATGGAAAAAGTCAAGGCTCTTGACTACTGCCAGGAGTTCTTTCCGGGTCACGCAATAGTTTTTCTCGGCTGGGGTGAGCTTGCTGAAGTAGGCCACAACCCGTTCCATGTCGGCACATGCCTGGGACAGCACTCCACCAATCCCCTCATCACTGGCATCACAATCCAGTATAAAAGGCTTAGAGGGGTCTGGGTAGGTGAGTACGGGCGAGCTGATGAGGGCCTCCTTGAGCTTCTCAAAGGCAACCTGAGTTTCCGTTGTCCACTCAAACTTGCGCCCCTTCTTCGTCAGGAGGTGCAGTGGTGCAGCAATCGTAGCGAAGCCTTTCACAAACCTGCGGTAGTATGAGCACAACCCGAGGAAGCTCCGCAGCTCCTTCACGTTGGTGGGTGTCGGCCAGTCCCTTACCGCAGCCACCTTCTCAGGATCAGTGCGTACTCCAGCCTCGCTCACGATGTGTCCCAAGTATTGGACCTCCTTTTGGAACAGACAGCATTTCTTCGGGCTGAGCTTAAGGTGTGCAGCTCTAAACCGGGCGAAAGCCTCTGATAACCTTTCCATCTCCTGCTCGAAGGTCTGGCCAAAGACAATCACGTCGTCGAGGTAGATGAGTGCCGTCTTCCAGTGAAGTCCTTCCAGCACTCTCTCCATCAGCCGCTCGAACGTGGCCGGCGCGTTGCACAGGCCAAAGGGCATGACCTTAAACTGCCACAGGCCTTGACCGTAGGAGAAGGCTGTTTTCTCTTTGTCCTGTTCCGCCATTTTGACTTGGTGATACCCAGACTTCATATCCAGTGTTGAAAACCACTTGGAGCCCACCAAAGCGTCGAGCGTGTCGTCGATCCGTGGGAGTGGGTATGAATCCTTGATGGTGAGATCGTTGAGGGCTCGGTAGTCCACGCAGCACCTGAGGGAACCGTCCTTTTTCCTGACGAGCACTACAGCAGACGCCCACGGGCTGCTGGACCGCTCGATTAACCCCTGTTGCCGGAGATCATCCATCACCTCATCCATCTCCTTGCGACGGGCTGGTGCCATCCTTCGAGGAGCTTGCTTCACTGGGCGGTGGCTACCTGTGTCGATGTGGTGCTCTACCAGGTCCGTACACCCCAAGTCCAGGTCTCCTGTGGAAAACACATCTGCATTCCTCACGAGAAGCTCCCTGAGCTGTTCCACTTGGGGCTCCTCTAGACACTTGGAGCTCCTGTCAAACAGGTCGCGCAGGTAGTCAGGCAGCTCCTCCTGGGGCTTCGTCAGGGTTCTCCTGCAGACACAGGTTCTTGGTTTCTGGTCGATCTCTTGGCACAACCCCACCATGGTCCCTTGTTTTATTTTCTTTGGGCTGAAGGAGACATTGGCCACGACGACAGGCACTTCCGCTGCAGCAGGGTCTACCAAAGTACTGCCTACAATCACCCCGTTTTCTACCGGGCATCGACTTCCACTCTCTACCACACACAGGTTAGCCGGGGGGGCACCCATAATTTGACAGGGTAACAGCATCTCCGACCTCGGAGGAATAATGGTGGTGCGCTTGACCGTCACTGGCAGGTCTTCCTTGTTCACAGTCGTCAGTGGCACCCTCCTTCCTCCTACAGTCAGCTGCTTAGCGCGGAAATCCAGCTCGCACCTGTGGGAGACAAGATAATCCATACCTAGGATGCAGGGGTCATCCATGTCGGCCACGTACACAGAGAGGAACTCTTCCTTTCCTCCGAGCTCAAACTTCACGTCCACTGGGCCTCTGAGCTCTGCGTAGTGTCCTGTGACTCCGCACAGTCGATGCGGCGTCTTAGGAAGCCGACGATGACTCACCACGTCAGGCCGCACCAATGTGCGTTCCGAGCCTGTGTCGACGACCACAGGCCACAACACTCCGTCAACCTTGCCCTCCACTTGGCAGCTCGTTATGGTGGTTCTCTTGCACGTTGATATCTTCGGGGCATGTACAGGACAGACTGGTCGTTGCCCCCGTGAACCAGTCCTTCTTAGTTTCCCGAGTGGTGGTCCCTCGTTGGGGGCACATTTTTCCGACACTCATTCTTCCAGTGCCCCTTTTCTCCACAGGTCCAGCACTTGGGTCCTTCTCTGGGCTTCTTCTTAGCGCCACCTTCATATTCCTTCTTCCTCTTATAGCATTCGTTCTCCTTGTGCCCAACCTTCTCGCAGTACCAGCACGTTCCTTGGAACCTGTCTGTGTCGCTGACGGCGCCCTTTCGTGCCCTAAAGCCAGAAGTCGAGTCGTCCCTGAAGCTTGACAAGCTAGACCTAACAAAGGACTCAAACTCCATGGCACGTGCCAGAGCTTCCTGCATTGATGTTGGCTTAGCTTGGTTCACTTGTATCTTCAGCTGAGGGCTGTCCAGGGCATCGATGAATTGATCACGCAGCAAAACCGTCAGCAGGGCAGGGGTGGCACCTGGGTATGCCTTGTGCGCCATGCTCTCAAGGTCCTGAGCGAGTTCCTGAAGAGACTCGCCGCGCCTCCTGTTGCGGGTTCTGAACCTAACCCTGAAGAGCTCGTTCTGGTGCTTGGTCCCATATCGTTGCTCCAGCGCCTGTGCCAGCCCGCTGTAGCTGCCCTTTGTCGCATTGTCGAGCTGAGCAAGGACCTCCAGCGCCGCCCCTTTGAGGCTAGTGGCCAGCTGTACCGCGCACTCTTGGTCATCCCATCCGTTCCGAGCTGCCAACAGCTCAAACTGAGCGCGGTAAGCCTCCCAGGAGACCTTGCCATCAAACTCCTGAGGCTTCTTTCTAACAGGCGAACCCAGCAGACCCATGGGGCTGGCGGAACTTCTTGCGGGGATAAACTCAGGCGAAACAGGGCTCAAACTACCCCGGACTTGCGTAGGAGAAGCATCTTGGGTACAACTAGCCCCTGCAGGCACTGGCTGTCCGTTTCCAGCCAAGCAGTCTTCAAGGGCCTTCACTCTGTCACTTACTTCTAGTATTTCTTTGTGTGTCGTCTCCCGTACCACCTCCATTTCTTGTTGAAGATTTGTGTGTTCTTTCTCCACTTCTATCAGGCGTTGTCCTAAGTTCGTGGTCACATCAGTCATTTCTCTTCGCACTGATTCACTTCCATCTTGTACTGCTTTTAGCTGTAGCTGTAATCCCGTAAAGCGATCTTCTAACTGTTCTTTGAGTTCTTGGAGTGTTCCTTCTTGTTGTTGCTGTGCTCTTTCTTGTTGTTGCTGTGCTCTTTCTTGTTGTTCTTTGAGTTCTTGGAGTGTTCCTTCTTGTTGTTGCTGTGCTCTTTCTTGTTGTTCTTTGAGTTCTTGGTGTGCTTTTTCTTGTTGTTCCTTGAGTTCTTGGAGTGCTCTTTCTTGTTTCTCCCCCTGTAGTCTCAAGGCTTCCAAAAGTTCAGTCAACATGTCCCTCTGGGCAGCTTGGGAACGAGTCTCCATGGCGAAAAACAAATGCCTACACTCCTGACACCAGTGTTATGCCGGACGTGTTACTTGGGTTCCGTGTCGCCGTCAGGAGACTCCGTGGGAGGGAGAAATGTAAACACTTCGCACAGCTTCTGTAGTTTATTATTCTTCCTTAGTAGTACACTTCACTCTGACTCTTCACTTACCACTAGCTTACTATGACTGGGACTGGCCCTCTCTCGCCCTCTTCTCCTATATATATCCAGAACAGTACAGTCTTGAATATTACAGTATATTTCAGATCATACAAGAACATGTAGCAAAAATATATGCGAGTTGGCAACACTTCCCGCCTGGCGCCTGGCCCGGACGGCTCGCCTTGCTCCCCGCCCCTTTGCTCGTTTCTGCGGGAGCCTTCTAGAGGCCTATGGTCGCCGGGGGAGGCTTCCAGCACAACAATATTAATAAAAAAACACGAGCCGAAAAATTCTAAACACACGATTCCCAAGAGGGAGGACCCCTCCCCCCTTGCACCCAGCATCTAAAATAGCAGTGGAACAGGGTTTCTTACCTTTGACTAGAGCTGCAAATCATCGTCTCCCAGTGCCTCTGTTGGTGGTGTCCACTTGCAACTCATTTTAGTAATAATCTCCTGGGAGGGTTCCCAGGTTTTGCGACTCTTATCTTGAAGCATGCATTTGCTACGAATCAGTCCATTTAGAGTTTCTGTCTGCAGTCGTGATCGGTTCTTTGTCTTAATGTTGGTAACTAGGGAAAAAAGATTCTGCAGCAGCAGATGAGTGAGGCAAAGTAATCAGGTTCACCATAAGTTTGGTCTTCATTGGCACTCTCTTTAATTATGTTTGAAAATTTGATTGTCAAGGGTATTAGGGACTTTGGTTTTCATTGCTGCACATTAGATGGATCGAGTGCTTCAAGCAGTTGTAAGTTATGAAGCAAATTAGAGGACAGGAAACGTTTCAGCATCTGCTTTGAGAGAGCTACATAGAAATTGAGTGTCCTCACTTGAAACTGCTCTAAATCTCTTTTGCAAATATCAGAAGAGTGCTCTAGGAGTCTAGGTGAATGCTTTATGTCACTGCTCCACGTACTTGATTCGAATAGGAACCACAAGCATTATTAATGCCGGATATATCAGATGGAAAATGTGTCAAAAAGGCCCTAAAAGCTCAGAGACAATTTAGTACCAAATATACCTAAAGTCGTACCAAACGTACTTTTAAGACAAAAAGTACCAAATCTGGTACGTTCGTACCAAAATTGGCAACCCTGATTGTACGCAGGAAATGACGACCCCCCCAACCTTACGTACCCTTATACCCGTATAATGCACTGCACTGCCAGATTCGTGTTGCCTTGGGTACCTGGCTATACAGTAACCAGCAGATAACATTATTTCGTCTGATGTGGAAATATATTTACAAGTTGTATCGTTTGTGGTCCAATGTAGCGTGTTTGAGGCTCGTGTGTGTAGCGGAATTATAAAGTTCCAGTTGGCAACGCTGCCAGGTGACAGGTTAGCTTTGAATGCACCAAGGTATGCGGCGGTGGAAGCTTTGAGGGGTGATATATGGGGTGGAGCACCTTAGGGAAAGATTTAGGAAGGCTACCCTTAGATACAAAGTCAGACTGGAACGAATGGATGACGCGAGGCTGGCACGGAAGGTTTACTTGTGGAGTGTGCATGAGAGCAAATGGATTAAGAACTGCATGAGAATGGTTGGTGACAGTGGTATGCGAGTCAGGTGGGTGAGCAGAGAGGAAGGGAGGCGTTTCTTTGAATGGGAGGTGACTGACAGAAATAGTGAGGGTCTAGAATGGAATGTGAGAAAGTGGAAGAAAGAGATAGACAGTGCAGTGAAAGGTGACGGTCTGAGGAGGTGGAAGCATGCGATGGAGCGAAAGACTACTTTGGAGTGGTACAGGGAAAAGGAAGCCCCGCAGTGTGTCAGCTGGTATGATGGAAGCCTGGGTGGTGATCTCTTCCAAGCTCGAGCGCAGTGTATGAATGTGAATGCAAGAAATTACAGGTGGTCTGAGTCCCGCAGCAAAGTGTGTCAGATGTGTGACAGGGGTGTGGATGAAACTGTCGTGCATGTGATACTGGTGTGTGGGAGGTACCGGAGAGAAAGGACGGAGATGATGAGGGTGGCACTGAGTGAGATGGGCTGGGATGTGAATGGGAGGATTGCAAGGACAGAGAGGGAATGGATGCTGCTGCTGCTGGGACTGAGTGATGAAGCAAATGATGGAATTATAGAAGCCATGAAGAGTTTTCTGGAAAAGATGTGGTGTGCAAGGAATAGGGAATTGGAAGATGTGTAATGGATACTGCTTGTTTTGTTTTATTTTTACAGGTTGTGTCGATGCGAAGGCCTGACTCTCCAACGGGTCACCTGTACAGCAAGAGCAAGAGCAAGAGAGCACACGCCGCATCCCTTCTGGCCCTGCCCAACCAGCCCCCTAAAACACCCCAGAAGAAGAAGACGACGAAGGCTCCACACCCACGGGCCAGCGCTGGGGACCTGCTGGCCAGCGACACCCTCAGCCCCAACACTGCCAGGACAACACCTCCACCACCGCCGCCGGGAAGTCTTAACCTTCTCATGCAGCAGAAGTAGGTAAGCTGTCCTGCACAAGACAGGCCGCCCTCCACTCATAAGAACATAAGAACATAGGGAAACTGCAAGAGGCCGGGTGGCCTACACAGGGCAGCTCCAGAATCCCCCCCACTACTCACGATGGGTGAGGTGTAGTTACAGGGGTTACAGGTAGAGGCTTGATCCTCGTTATACCGGCGGTACTAGGCACGCATCCAGTACCCCGTCACCCTACTGCACCCACACCTCACTGCCACCTGTCGTCCTCGTCCATGTAGCTATCCAGTCTACGGTAAAGATTCATATTAGGTCGGTGCCAGTATCTCATTACCTACCTTATGAAACCTCACTATCTCTTCATATATCTTTTCTACAAACATTCAACAGTCATGGAAACGCTTTGAAAATCCAATTCAAGGACTTTTTTTTTACTCTTGAAAATAGGGGATAATGTTTACGGAAACGCGTCGCCTCCTCTGGCGACGGTGCAGCCGGTGTTGCGATAAATACCTCCTCGCTGAAATAAGTCACATATACATGTGGGGGGGGTCGAGGGGGGCGCAGCCCCCCCGTTAGTAGGTCCTAAAGTTTGGTTGGAGTAGTTTAAATATGCTCCCCGACCCTAAACCCTCTGCGAGCTATTTTACGGCTGCGGCTGGAGCGTCATGCCCAGCACCAGGAGGCGACGCGCTTCCGTAAACATTATCCCCTATTTTCAAGAGTAAAAAAAAAGTCCTTGAATTGGATTTTCAAAGCATTTCCATGACTGTTGAAGGTTTGTAGAAAAGATATATGAAGAGATACTGAGGTTTCTTAAAGTAGATTATGAGATACTGGCACGGACCTAATACAAATCTTTACCCTATCCAGTCTACTCATAAAACAAGCTATCGTCCCTGCACTAACTATGTGATTGCTGAGTCTATTCCATTCCCCCACCACCCTATTACTAAACCAATGCTTGCCTATATCTCCTAAATCTATACTTTTCTAATTTAAATCCATTACTTCTTTTCAACGACAGCTGATCTAGTTAACGAAGTAAATGTTGGTCCAGTTTTTAGTTCTAGCGATCACCGAACAATCACATTCAGCATCAATATGAAAGAAAGTAAAGTAACTCCTAGTAAAGAAAAGGTGCCTGATTATCAGAGAGCGAATTTCGTAAGACTCCGATCAATTCTAAATAATTCTGACTGGACTGAAATCACGGCGGAAACAGATATTGATAAATCTTGGGGGGCCTTCACCACAATATTGAACAATGCCATAAGCATATGCGTACCCTATCGTAACAGACGTTCAGCTTCTAAGAAGAAACCCAAATGGTGGAATAACGAAATTCAAAATAGCCTATCTCTAAAAAAGCAGCATTATACAGTAGGTACATATCATCTCAGAGCGAGGCTGACAAACTAGAGTTGGACAGAATTCGCCTGAAACCAAGAAATTAATAAAACGAAGCAAGAAAAATCATGAAGAATATATAACGGAAACAAGTAAATCTAATCCTAAAGAATTTTTCAGCTATGTAAATAATAAAAAGTCACTCACTTGTGGTATCGGACCGCTTGCAAATGAAAATGGTAACCACACGAACGATGAAAATGAAAAGGCTACAATCCTAAAAAAATTTTTAGCATCCGTATTTACCGGAAGATTGTTTATCACCTCAACCGCCGGAGGTTAGAAGGACCGAAAAGATGTTAAGTGGCGTGCTCATCGTGAAAGTGACATTTCGCGACAATTGAAAAGATTAAAGTAAGCAAAGCTCCTGGTCCAGACAAAATTACCCCTAGGGTCTTAAAAGAAATCAAACATCAAATTTGTAAACCGCTCTCCATCATATTCAATAAATCTTTAACAGCTGGAAAAGTTCCGTCGGATTGGAAACTTGCAAATGTCACACCAATTTTCAAAAGGGGACAAGTCTCATCCAGGAAACTATCGACCAATTAGCCTGACATCTATTGTTTGTAAGTTAATGGAGACTATCATTCGCGACAATATGGTGAAATTCTTGAAGAAAATAATATAATAAATAATTGCAACATGGCTTCCGTAGTAAACGTTCGTGTTTGACTAACACTTGATTTTTTCACTATATTTTTGAGGTGTTCGATGAAAGCAGATCAGTAGATATCATATATCTGGATTTTCAAAAGGCATTTGATAAGGTCCCCCACCAACGATTGCTCAGCAAACTACTGGCGCACGGTATCTCGGGTAACATTCACAATTGGCTTGACTGGCTCTCTGAGCGGAAACAGAGAGTAGTTCTAACCGGTGTTACATCTAACTGGCTCGATGTCAAAAGCGGCGTACCTCAAGGATCAGTGCTTGGCCCCATGCTCTTCTTAATTTATGTTAATGATATCGATGATGGGCTCATTTGCAAAGTATCAAAATTTGCTGATGACACAAAATTGCTAGTAAAGTAACTGCGATACTCGTGAAGAAGCTTTACAATCAGATATAGATCGACTTGCGTTGGGCCAATCAATGGCAAATGAAATTTAACGTTGAGAAATGTAAAGTGTTGCACATCGGAAAAAATAACAATTGCGTTGATGCGTAATGAATGGCCAACAACTTTCTGCAGTAAGTAAAGAAAAGGATCTTGGAATCACTATATCAAGCGATTTAAAACCCGGTCAGCATTGTTCAGAGGTAGTTAAAACTGCAAACAAATTGGTTGGCTTCATCGGACGAGTCTTTAATAATAAATCGGAAAAAGTAATATTAAAACTGTATAATTCGTTGGTTCGACCCGTCTAGAGTACTGTGTACAGTTTTGGTCTCCCTACTACAGAAAAAACATAGAAAAGTTGGAGCGGGTCCAGCGAAGAGTAACAAAGATGATTCCTAGGTTGAGAAATTTGTCATATGAACAAAGGCTTAAAGAAGTAAATTTATTCAGCCTATCAAAAGCGAAGAATGCGGCGATCTAATAGAAGTGTTTAAAATGTTCAAAGGATTCAGTGATATTAATGCGGAAGATTACTTTACAATTGATCGATCAAATAGAACAAGAAGAAATCACAATTTGAAGATAAGTGGTAAAAGATTCTCGTCGCACGAAGCTAAACACTTCTTCTTCAATCGAGTTGTTAATGTTTGGAACTCTCTACCTTGTGATGTCGTTGATAGTACAACAGTTACGGCCTTCAAGAATAGATTAGACAAGTGTTTTGAATCCAACCAGCAACTAAGATATTACTCATTGTCGTAATAACGTTAAGTTCTTTCGAATACTGGTGTCCTTGTCCGCTTTTATTGCCCGGTTAGTGGTAGCAGTAATGGTAGTTCTTTCCTCTTTCCTACATAAATTCCATGCAGTTTTTCCATGCTGCATGGTTCTTTTTCCTTTCCTGCCAGCTTTGGCTGGAGGGATGGGGGGGTGGGGAGGAGCCTTCGCCTTTGCTGTCCTTCATCTTCCACCTTTGATTAGATAGTTAGTGTAGCTTGTCACAAACAACCTCGAAAGGACCAGCAGGTCTGCTGTTGTTTGTTCTTCCTTTGTGTTCTATCCTGCTGGGTAATTCTCAGTACTTTACTTATATCGCCTTTGTTGTAACCCTTGACCCATTTGAATACTTCTATCAGATCTCCCCGCACTCTTCGGCTCTCTAGTGAATGTAAGTTTAGATGTTTCAGCCTATTTTGATATGGGAGGTTCCTCAGCCCCTGAATCATCTTGGTCATCCTCCTCTGAACTGATTCTAGCAAGTTGATGTCCATTCTGTAGAGGCAGCTCCTTTGACCCTAAGGTCCCGTGTATCTAACCCCACCTAATATCGCTGTCCATGAATTTATCTAGTCTATTTTTGAATGTGACAATTGTATTGGCACTCACCACGTGACTGCTAAGCCTATTCCACTCATCCAGCACCCTGTTTGTAAACCAATTTTGCCTGTGTCCCTGTTGAATCTGAATTTATTCAGTTTAAACCCATTACTTCGTGTCCTACTCGGTTCTCTTACCAACAAAACCTTATGAATGTCTCCCTTATTAAAGCCCTTCATCCATTTATAAACCTCGATCATGTCTCCATACCTTCGCCTTTCTAGAGAATGCAAGTTTAACTGTTTGAGTCTTCCTTGTATGGCAAGCTTCTCAACCCCTGAATCATCTTAGTCATCCTACTCTGCACCGATTCTAACATTTTGATATCCATTCTATAGTAAGGTGACCAGAACTGAACCGCACAGTCAAGATGAGGTCTAACTAATGCTAAATATAGTTTGAGGAAGACTTCGGGGCTTTTGTTGCTTACGCTCCTTGAAATAAATCCCAGTACCCTATTTGCTCGATTTCTAGCTTGAATGCATTGTGCCCTTGGACGGAGATCAGAGCTCACTAAGACCCCTAAATCCCTCTACCCAGACCTGCTTATGAGAGTGTCATTTAAGCAATAGTTATGTGAGGGGTTCTTCCTACCTACACTCAGAATACTGCACTTCCCTACATTGAACTCCATCTGCCATTTATTCACCCAGTCATACAATCTGTTGAGTTCACCCTGGAGGATACTAGCGTCCTGATCCGACTCAATTACTCTACCAATCTTGGTATCATCTGCAAATTTACTAACATCACTACCATAGCTGGGAACGATAACGAAAACCTTATTCCCGATAACCGATAACTGATAATGAAAACCTTAGCGGTGATAACCGATATTAGTTAAATAGAGACACAAATATAGGCGGTAACGATGGCGATATAAATCCACAATTCGATACTAGCTTCTGATAAGTCCGATGGTACGATACTATATTGATATTTCAAATAAAAAACATAGATGAATTCAAATTTTCATTATCCGTATTTTAGAAAACTTACAAAACCTGAAAACCACACGTTGACACGTACATATGGACGGTAATACTAGAAACGCTTGAACCGGTGTTGTGTTATTTGGCGTCTCCACCGTCAAAAGCTGGCGCTTTTGTGTACAAACACTGGTCGCTCGTGAACTGCGCATGCTCAGACCAGCAACCGTAGACCTGTACAGTCTCACAAAGCTTTAAACCGTAATTAAGAGTTGCTGGAAGGCTGAATCAGACATACAGTACCACTACCACCATCCTCGCTGTTTCTAGAACGACACTCGATCTGTACGAGTTGTATTTATATGTACAGAGTGTCGTTCTAGAAACAGTGAGGATGGTGGTGATCTATGTTTAATTCAGCTTTCCAGCAACTCTTAATGTGTTAAAAAGCTTTGTGAGACTGTACAGGTCTACACTTACTGGTCGGAGCATGCATGATTCACGAGAGACCAGTGTTTGTAAACAAAAGCGCCAGCTTTTGACGATGGGACACCAAATAACACAACACCGGGTGCCTTCAATACCATGGCATGCTCACAAACGAATATGGAATATCAAATTTGAGGCAGTGAATAATCATTTTTGGGGCAAAGTTAAATGATTTTTCTCTTTAATATATTCCTTTTTTGAGTAACATAAAAAATAACCTAGTGTTTTAATTTTGATGATCTAAGTATGAAATCTCTTCACCGAAGATATTTCATGTTCCGAAGTTTTTTCATACAACACCGGGCCACGCATGCACAGTAGGGAGACAACGTTTTTTTTTTCTTCTGAGGCGGAAAAAAATAGCGATTATTGCTAGTTTGCTTACAAAAGTAACGAAGATACCGATATATATTTAAATAAGTAGCGGATGGCCGATAACCCGACTTTGTTATCAGTGATAAAGTATCGAGATAACTTATCGCGATAACGCCCACCTATGATCATTACTAATTCCTGTATCTAAGTCATTGATATAAATAATAAACAAAAGTGGACCTAATACCAAACCTTGTGGGACCCCACTCATAACACATCCCCAGTCAGATCTTTTACCATTGATTTGCACTCTTTGCTTCCTATTGCTAAGCCACGCCTTGACCCAGTTCAAAACTTTACCCTCTACTCCGTGAGCCTGTAATTTAAGCAAGTCATTGGTGAGGAACTTTGTCAAACACTTTACTAAAATCAAGATAGATTACATCATAATTTTCATCTCTGTCAACTGCCTCAAATACTTTATTGTAGAAGGACAAGAGATTGGTGAGGCATGACCTACCTTTTGTGAACCCATGCTGCAAGTCGTGAATTAAGCTACGTTTCTCTAAATGCTCCCGAATGTTCCTGGCTATTATGGACTCCAGCATCTTGCCTATAACCGATGTTAAGCTAATTGGGCGATAGTTTGAAGCAACTGACCTGTCCCCCTTTTTGAAAATCGGCGTCACATTAGCTACTTTCCATAGGCTCGGCACAGCCAGTATTTACCGACATCTTAACCCCTTCAATACGATGACGCCTATGTAGGCGTCATGAAGCTAACAGCATATCGATGACGCCTACGTAGGCGTCATATTTCTATTCTGTTTCTTCTTCTATTGAGTTGTCCCGTGCTTTGTGTTGGTTACTAAGTAAAGGCGTATGCTGTCCTTGAAATCCTATTGCTCCTCCCACCATCCTTGTTCCCACCAATCACAAAAAATGAGCTACAGTATGCACCGCCTTCTTCCCGCCTTGTTTCTAAAATTAGGAAGTCTCATTGGCTCTCTCTCTCTCTCTTTCTCTCTCTCTCTCTCAGACACCGAGGCGCCGACCAACGTTGCCAGATTGTCGTTCTCGGCCTCCTGTCTGCCAATTTCCGACCCAAAAATCTGCCTCCTCGACCCCAATAATTGCCTTCATATACAGTTATCATTAGAATGGTTAATTATTGGTGTGTTTTCAACAATAGTTATGGGTCAGAAACCGTAAATCTGAGGCTACGAGTATGATAATCTGGCAACGGCGGCGCCGACGCCCTCACGTCTCGCCCACCTCTCTCTCTCTCTCTCTCTCTCTCTCTCTCTCTCTCTCTCTCTCTCTCTCTCTCTCTCTCTCTCTCTCTCTCTCTCTCTCTCTGATAATATCTCGCCATGCTTCCTGCTCTACACAATCATCTTCTTTCTATTTCTTTCCCCTTGCCCTTTCTCCCCTTTCTTTATTTCACGTTGGCGCATTTATATTATGCATAGCAGGTATATGTTGACTCGTCGTGTATGCTGCTTTGCAAATACAGGATACATGTAATGAGGGCTTTCAGCAGCATAATATACGGAGGCGACAAGCAGATACATGCCGGCTCAGGTTTCCCGCCGCGCGCGGCCGAGCACACCGTATATCAGCCAGGCGGGCTTTTTTAACATCCGGAGCGAAGGGGCTAAAGATGTCGGTTAGTGGGTCACTGAGTACATCACCTAATTCCTTTAATACCCTCGGAAATATCCCGTTAGGACCTGGCGACTTGTTCTTCTTAAGCTTATCTATTTCATCCTGAACTACTTGCCTGGTAATGATTATATCCCTCAACTTATCGCCATCCCCGCCCTCGTACACCTGAACCCTTTCCGGTATAGTCGTTCGATCCTCCTGTGTGAATACTGAAAGGAAGTAGTCGTTCAACAATGTGCTCATATTTTCGTAATTTTCTACTAGCTCCCCTGTGTTTGTTTTCAGCGGTCCAATTTTCTCCCGTGTTTTTGTTCTATTCATCTGAAAGAAGCCTTAGGATTACTTTTCGCCTCATTTGCTACTTTGATCTCATAGTTCCTTTTTGCTATCCTGGTGTTTTTCTTAACCAATCTAGATAGTTCGACGTACCGGCCCCTGAGATGTGTTTCCCCATTCTTTATTTTCTGATAAATTCCCTTCTTTAACCCAATCTCGTGTTTTAGTCCACGAGTCATCCATTTAGGATCATTGTTTTCTTTTCTAAGTGTTCGCTGTGGTATATGCTGTCCTTGCCCCTCTACTATTACTCTAACTAAATTATTGTAAGACATTTCTACCTGGTTCTCCTTGCTCTCCAATCCACAGTTCTTGCCCTCATGAATCCCTAAATTATCCCAGTTTGCCCTTTCAAGATGTCTTTGAAGCCCCTCGTAATTTGCTCTTCTGAAATCTGACACTAACACTGGGTTTGGTTCGCAGGTTACCGCCCAGTCTAAGCTAAAACGAATCGTTCTGTGGTCACTATTTCCTAACTCTCCGCCCAACTCCAACTCACGTAGCAAGTTCCCATTATTGGTTAGGACTAAGTCTAATATGTTATCTCCTCTGGTAGGCTCAGTAACTACCTGCTTAAGGAAATTATCTTGTATAACTTCAAGAAAGTCCTCGGCTTCCAGTTCACCCACTAGGTCTTCCCAGTCTATATTCCTATAATTATAGTCCCTCATTACGCAGACATTTCTACTCCTACTCGCCCTGCCAATCTCCTGTAGTAATATACTCGTGTCCTGCCTGTTAAGGCTGGGTGGCCTCCTAGAGTTAGTTTTTCTTTCCCTTTGTAAACGTCCACCGAAACTGATTCTGAATCCATGTTAGTTTTGACTGAATTGTCAACTAAACATTTAAGCGAGTCTTTAACATATAGCGCAACTCCGCCCCCCTTTCTGCCCCTTCTGTCTTTGTGAAACATCTGATAACCTGTTATTTCAAATTCTGATCTAAAATTTCTATTGGCAGTGTCTATCCATGTCTCAGTGATCGCTATTATGTCAAAATTTTCTGAACAAGCTTCACCCCTTAGTAAGTCTATCTTGTTTCTGAGGCTCCTGGTGTTAGTATAGAAGATTCTCAGCCCGCCCTCTGTTACTCCCCTATAATTACTTCTAAGCTGCCTGGTTATATTATGAGCTAGATGTCCTCTTCCATTACTCCTCCCATTGCTCCCATTACTCCTTCCCCCCTCACCTATACTAAAAAATCCCTCAGGGTACCAAGTGCTCGTTCAAGGGAGTCTGAGAGAGCCTCAACACCCTTGAACGTCAAGTGTATCCCGTCACGGGCGTAGAGGGCGTCGTTGCCAAAGAAGAGGTCCCAATTGTCGACGAACAGCCACCCATTGCGCTCGCAGTGCTCAGCAAGTCTGCTGTTCACTGCTATCACCCTGGACAGCCATCCATTGCTAACGCCCCTCCTTGGCAGGACGCCACACACTACTGGCGACCCACCAGCGTCACGTATCCTGCCTAACAATTCTCTAAAACGCCTGAGAAGGTCCTCGCTTGGCACACGAGAAACTGTTTCCACCACAGCTGAGAAAGACAATGGGGTTCGATCCCTCGCTTGCCATACACGCCTCTATCCTGTCTGATATATGGCCCACCCCTGCCCCTGGGAAACACACCCTCGTCCTGTTCTTATCCTTGGAGCAAAAATACTTGTCAACATAACGAACCTGACTATCACCAACAACAAAAACCCGACGGTCACAGAAACTCACAGAAGAATTCCGGAAGAGGCTAACAAAGCCTGTGTCTCCGGTCTCTGTGTTTCCGTTCGGGTGGTCTCCGTGGTCGAGTTGTCTGGACCCGTGCCCAATATCAATGGCTACCATGTGCTCAAGTTTTTGTCTCTGTGATCTCCATGCCTTATCCAACCTATTTTCAAAGGTTTTAACTGATGGTGCACTCACTACTGCTTCAGGGAGGCCGTTCCAGATATCCACCACTCTATTACAGAATGAATATTTTCTTATATCTAACCTGGCACGTTGTTTATATATCTTCTTACTATGTCCCCGTGTAGCTTGATAATTTTGATCCATGAAGAGGCCGCTGCATATGTCACTGTCGTACACTCCATTCATGATCTTGAACAATTCTATCATATCACCTCTTGATCGTCTGTATGACAGGGTTGGGAGGCCTAATTTCTGTAGTGGTTCTGGATATGACAAGTTCTTCAAGGTTGGTACCAATTTGGTGGCTCTTCTTTGAACTGCCTCCACTGCCTCAATGTCCATCTTCTTGCTCGGGACCAGGCTTGGTTTGCATACTCTAGGTGTGGTCGAACTAAGGCAATAAACAATAACTTGAGTTCTGACTCATCCAGTGTCACAAATGTACGTCGGATCAGTCCGACCAATCCGTTAGCCTTATTGATTTTCCTTGCACGGTGTTCTGTAAACTTCCGCTCGCAATCAGTCCAAACTCCAGGTCCTCTTCCACTGTGATGTCCCTTAGCTCCTCCCTCATGTTGCATGTGATCTTTTCTTCATTTGATGTTCCTAGCCTCATAGCACTGCACTTTTCAGGGTGGAACTCCACCAACCACTTCCCCGACCAATGTTGCATCCTGTAGAGATCTTACTGCAGTCTAACACAGTCCTCTCTCTTACCAGTTTGTCTGAAGACCTTTGTATCGTCAGCGTACAAAATAATTAAGCTGTTGAGTACTACATCTGGTAGATCATTTATGTACATAATGAACAACAGTGGTCCAAGCACTGAGCCTTGGGGCACTCCACTAGTAAACATTTGCCAGTCTGATTCTTCTCCATTTACTATAACTCTGTGTTTTCTCTCTGTCAAGAACGCTGCTATCCAGTTTAAAATGTTGCCCCTGATGTTATAACTTTTTATGAAATGCTTTAGCAAAATCACAATATGCAACATCCACAGCGTTACCTTCATCCAGATACTAATACATGGCCAAGTGCAGGGGACTTGGTTTCGATGGAGCAAGTGCCATGGTGGGAACATTCAAAGGGTGTGCCGCAGTACTCATGAAGAAGTACACCCTGGCCAAGCCAATCCACTGCTTTAGCCACCGGCAGAATCTTGTACTGTGAGCGTGTGACGTCAAGGAAGTGAAGATCGCTCTTCAAACACTGACCCAGGTGTACAACACTGACCCAGGTGTACAACACTGACCCAGGTGTACAACCTGACCCAGGTGTACAACCTGACCGAGGTGTACAACACTGACCCAGGTGTACAACCTGACCGAGGTGTACAACACTGACCCAGGTGTACAACCTGACCGAGGTGTACAACACTGACCCAGGTGTACAACCTGACCCAGGTGTACAACCTGACCGAGGTGTACAACCTGACCCAGGTGTACAACCTGACCGAGGTGTACAACCTGACCCAGGTGTACAACCTGACCCAGGTGTACAACCGTTCATTCTCGAATATGCGCTCGAGGTTGTCAAGGTTACCTCAGCCAAGCGAAAAGCTTGTTCCCCCAAAAAAATCGCCCCCCAGAAAATCTCAAGTGTATGCGGATCTTGGTACATAACTGACTCGCTTATAATGTGCTGCAACTACAGTAGAGCCCTACTTACCATGAGATCAATTACACGAGCCACCATCTACCAAGAAAAAAATTAATT